>NW_008607613.1:18458-54623 GCF_000691845.1 Merops nubicus | reverse complement strand
TCAGCCATTTCATAATTCTCTTGGGTGCATCTCATCAGGACTTATGTATATTCAGTTTCCTTAAATGACCACTAACCCAGTATCCACTGACCAGCAGAGAGTCTTCCCTCCTGCAGGCTTTCTCTCCTACATCGAAGCATCTAAGTGGGGTTAGGAGTCACAGCACCTCACAGCAGTGGAGGGTACTGTCAGGTTTTGGTGATGCAGAGTGTCCAGGATTGAAATGCAGCCTTAAACACTGTCACTACTTCAAAAAAGCAGGTTTTTTTCTGTGCCTTTCTGTCTCTTGTTTCCCCTTGTTGGAGGGGTGTGTTGCTAACCAGAAACACATGATACGAGACAGCCAAACGTTCTGGTGAAAATCAAGGGCACTTCATAGCTGTGAAGACTTTATATTTGCCCTAGATTGTTTTTTTTTCATTGATGCAGCTGTGCAACTACTGTTGTAAATTATATAAAGAATTGATCAAGGAGTTCTTGTTACCTCAAGTAATGTTATGCTTGTTCTCAGGACTGTTCTGCTCTTTGTACTACAGCATTGCTCCTACGCCGCTCCGTGTGCGTGGTTTTTATGCCCTTCAAGTTCCCTTCTGCTCTGTGCTCTCCCACTCTTCCCTGCAAGAGCGAGTTGTTTCTTCCTCAGCGTATTCCACGATTTAACTGAAAAGCAGGGTCTTTTTTAATCGACGGCAACACATTCCAAAAAAAAACCCTCCCCAGCCCTGGGAACTGTGCAGTGCACACATCTGGTTTCACATAAGCCTGAATTGCTGGCTTTACAAACAACAAAACATGTAGTCCTTGCTACAGAGTTAGCTAAAGCGTTCCGTAACTTGAGACTCGGTTCAAAATAAAAACAAAATTGTATAGCTTCTTGACAGTACTGATGGAAAACATCTAATAGACCTCTTCAGGCCAAGCAGAGGAGTGACGCAATGCTGCCCGAGCAGATTTATGGTGCCTTTTCTTCCGTAGAAATCGATCCAGCTTGGAGGTGCTGCTGTGGGAGCTGGCTTAGCTGACTGAGATCCAGCTGTGTCCAAATGCAAACTTCTGTACCGCAAACCAGAACTGATGATTTTGATTTACTCGGGCATCGCTGCATCTCTGAGATGCTAGGGTCTTGGATTTTATTCATGGTGTTTCTCTGCTTTGCTGCCATTCATGCCAGATCAGAATTTCCAAATAACGAGTTCAGTCTGCTTATGTTTTCTTTTCCTCAAATCATCCAGCTATTTTCTGCATTTCCTAAATCAAAGTATGCAGCTCTGTTGTAGGGATACCAGCAAAAGCAGCTCTGTGTATATGCCATGTGTGCCTTTTAGTGGAGTCTTTTTTTTCCTCAAAAACAAACCCCCAAAAACAAGCCCTCATTCAATGGGAGCCTAGCATAGTTTTCCACTTTGTACAGAAGCAGCTCTGAACATGAAATATTTTTCAGTTTTTCTCCTGCTGGAAGAGGTAAAATGCAACAGTGTTATTTTGGTGCAGTCCAAAAAGGTTCTTATACTAGAACTATATTTTTTTGAAGAATTGAAACCAACAGTGCACCAACTTTTATGGCTTTTCCTTTTTTGTTCTCCTGTGCCCCCACTAATAGCTTTGAATTTAAACTCCATACTATAAGAGGCTGCTGCTGTTTCCTTATTTTCTTCCTTAGTGGGATTTCAGTCTTGCTTTAGCACTTTACTTCTGGCAGAATTCTAAACCAACCCTTAGGATGGGGGGGATCCTTGAGGATACTTTTTGGCCCAAATGCTGTATTTCCTTGGGAAGTCCCTCACTGCTGGTCTGCGCTGGTCACTCTGACTTCTACCAGAAGGAAGATCATGACTTGGTACTTACTCACTAGCTTGCCAGAAGTACATTTCATCTTTCTTTAAAAAGAGAATTTCTACTTCCATTCCTCAAGTAACTTTGATCTGAGTTTCTTTATTCTCTATTTTCCTCTCCTATGTAACAATCTCATGGTGAATCAATAGCTTGAGAAGATGATGTAGAAGAGCTGAGGCCCTTTGTGCAGGGGTAGCTCGTGATACAGTGCGTTAGCAGAGAGAAAGATGCAGATTTGAGTGGTACGAGTGTGAAATTAGAGATTTTTTTTGGACTCTTTTTCTTATGAGGATGGAGAAGGTGATAATTCAAATGGAGAGCAGTCTTGTCAATAGCTGCATTTTTTTTTTTTTAAAGGGTCACACGTGAGACTTGATAGAGAAGTGCATCGATCCAAATTACAGCTGTTAATGATTTTGCTTATCTGGAGAGAAAAAGTGAAAACATCAGATTTACAGGCCTGAATTTCAGTACAAACATTCTTTATAACAGTTTTGTAGACTTTGAAACTACTGAATATTTACTCATACTGTAAATACTGAACTTTTAAGATACATTGAATGTATATTCTGCTACAAAATCTTTTTAGATAGCAGCCTGGGAGAGCATACAGTGACAGTGTGGTTGTTGCATTTTCTATAAAAGTAAGGTCAACGTATATCCAGTAGCTGATAACACACACAGATTTTGGATATTGGATATTGCCAAGGAATTTTGAACAGCTGAAACTTATTTTCTGAAATGCTTCTTGAAGACAGACAAAATACCTCAGCAGTAGCATTGCTTAGTCACAGTGACAGACCTGGATCTTCAGTGTTTGTACAGTCATAAATTTCTCTCTGGCTGCTAGTTTGCAAATTTTTGTCTTCTGTTGGAGAATATCAGGTTGCCAGAGGTACTGCCCACCAGTACCCTTTCGAAGGAAGGCTGTTATAAGGAAAACCACACAAATTTTTAGAAGGAGAAAGAGGCATGTTCCCTCTGCCCTCTTTTTTGGTAAGGTGTTTTTTTTTTTTCCAATATACAACCATTGCTACTCAGACTATGTGGAACTGAAATGCACTTGACTTCAACAAACAAGTTGACACATTTGGCCATATTTTTAGCCCATAGGTTTTCACTTTGGCCATTGAAAAACTCCTGTTAGCATGAAAGGTCTGTCATTGAGGGTTTTTTTTGCATTTTTCCCTATACCAGCACTGGCAGCCCAGGATGGAGTATGTCATAAAGACTTTTAAAGCTACACTTTGAATAAAGCTTACATTTCCTACAGCATATTTGCTTTGCATGGTTACAGAACTAGCACTGTAGTCCCATGTAAACACTGTAATGAAGTTGGTAAGGAGAAAAGAAGCACTTGCACTGAAGTTCATGGAGCATGAGATAGCTACGCCTAGGATGCTGGTACTTTGAAGAGATTAAAAAAAGCTTCTCAAAAACAAATACAAATAACAGACTAGCAAAACAGCATGGAAGTGATGAGAAGACAGACACTAATTATTATTTAGAGACTAATCTAAATTTCCACAGTGGAAGCCACTTCATGATTTTACTTTCCTATGTATGAATTGAAAAGCAGGAAAAAAAACAGGGCATGACCTAAAAATGGTAGTCTGGAGGCATTTTTGAGTATGTTTGTGTGTTATTTTTGTTTAGCTTGAAATTTAGTTTCTCCTCTTGAGTCAAACCTGAATAAACTGTGCTAGCTGTTTGTGTTGACCTCATGGTTCCAGCTTTGCCAAACATAGCTATTGCTACTTTAAGAATGACTCTTACTTGGAGTTTGAGTCTTGCTGGAAACAGAACGCTGTCAGGAGGACGCAGTCTTGCTGTTAAGAAACTTACACAATAGGATTAGCCTTATCTTATCTACTTCCACTTTAGGAGCTAGTGTAGAAACTTCCCTTTCCCAGTTACTGGGTACGTGCTTTATGGTATTTCTCCCCCAGTTAATATTCAAACTGTTTCACACAGTTGTAGATGGTGGCACTATACTGTGCCAATTTCCAGACTTCTGGGGGAAAAAAAAAAAGCTTGTTTTCTGTGGGTCAGAGAAAGCAAGTGAAAGTAAACATACCTATAGACTCTTTAGTTAGGGCAACTGTAGGTTTCTTTTCTGTGGGATGTTTAATTTTTCTATATCAGTAGAGATACAAGTAAGGTGAGGATCCTGAATGCCTCTGAGCTTTGGCTCGGCTGATTTAAAGTTTCAGAAGCAGAAACTCTGTGCACATGGTAAAATCTTTTGAGTTGTCATTTTAGATCAGTACTGAACCAAACTTCATCATCCTGCCTTCAGGGAGAGCTACTATTGCCTATTTAAAAAGAGATAAGAATTCTCCTACAGGTGTAGGAGGATAATCTACTCCAAATATTTGTTTTTATCTTGATGTTTTCCATTTAGAGATTAAACTGCGAACCAGCTTCAGAAGGAGGTTATCTTTTGGGTTGTCTAAACCAGCCTTAGGTTTCTTAAAGCTTGCAGAATAATAGAATATTTTTAGGGAATTAGGGTATTAGGGTATTTCTTGTTGAAATAAGTTTGTTTTGAAAAGACAAGCTTTTCAGACACTCCTAAAAATGAGTAACTTCTGTAAATACCTTAATCCTAAGCAATGGCTGCATGAGAATAAGTAATTGGTGGTTGGTCTCTTTTCCTTTCTCCCAAACAATCTGAAACTTTTATAAGGCCAGGTAGTTATCAGGAGGTTTTGACTCACCAGGAAGAAGGTCTAGACTAAGAGCAGAAACTTTTTGTTCTTGGATCAGCAGCTAACTTGCTATATGGCCTGGGGTGTGTCCTGTTGACTCCTTTGCACCAGTTTACCATTGTATCCGCTATTGTCACCGCCACCATAAAGTTCTTTGTAAGCTTTGGAGTCAACATATAGTCAAAACTTTATTATTCTGTGTGGATTAAACTTGATATGCAATCAGTTCCTTAGATGGCAAAGTGCAGTGGAAATAAGCAGTTTAGTCCATAAAGAACTTCAACAAAATAAAGCCACCCTGTGCAACATGTATGACAGTAAAGTGGATTTGAAGGAAACAGTTTTATATTAGGGGTACCAGCCTGTACAAAGTCCATGAAGGGGGATAAAGCTATCTGGTTAAAAATGGGAATGCTGGGGCTGTAATGGTTAAAGGAAGAGGGATGGAAAAGATCTGTCCTAAAATGAATACGTGGCAGTCTTAGTTTGCCTGAGTCTTTAGCAGAAGATTTCCACTTGTGTTTCCTGCCAAGTAAATTAAATTTATGAAGAAAAGCTAGACTCCAAGTGTTGGACTGCAAGTATCTTTTAACAAGGTTAATGTGGTGGAGTAGAATATTGATAAAAGTGAGGTGACCTTTAACAGTAGACCAGCTGGGAGATCTTTGTGCTCCTATGTAATGTGAAGATTGAGTGTCCCGTAAGCTGCTTGTTCTGTGTTTTGTACTTGCTTTTGCATGCATGCCAGGACATGCTCCGGGAAGAGGCATAAACTTTTTTTCCTTTTTTGTTTCATGAATACATTTATTTCCTGTCTAGAGCTGGAAAAGAGGAGCAACAAGAGGGGTTTTGTTAAATACAGCAAAATCTAATTACAGCTTGATTTAAAGCCACATTTACACAATGGCCAAGGGGTGAGTTCACTTCCACAAAAACAAACTCTTTGGCTTCCTACCGTGCATCGGGGAATGTGAGGATCCGTGTCCTGGAGAGCAACTGCCTCCCTCTGCTGGCACCAACTCTTCTTGCACTGTGCTGCAGCTCTGCGTCGTGACCATAGAATCACAGAATGGTTTGGGTTGGAAGGGACCTTTCAAGGTCATCTAGTCCAACCCTCCTGCAGTGAACAGGGACATCTGCAACTAGAGCAGGTTGCTCAGAGTGCCATCCAAACTGACCTGGAATGTCTCCAGGGATGGGGCAGTGACCACTGGTGATGAAGAAATATGAGTATACTCCCATGTGAAATTCAGTAGTGTATCCTCATCTTACTGACCATGCTGCAGGTGACACATGCTACGTTATATGTCACAGAATCACAGAATATTAGGGCTTGGAAGGGACCTCCAGAGATCGAGTCCAACCCCCCTGCCAGAGCAGGACCATCTAGTCTAGGGCAGGTCACACAGGAACGCATCCAGACAGGTCTTAAAAGTCTCCAAGGTAGGAGACTCCACAACCTCCCTGGGGAGCCTGTTCCAGTGCTCTGCAGCCCTGACAGGAAAGTTCTTCTTCATGTTGAGGTGGAACTTCCTGTGCTCCAGCTTATGAACATTGCCCCGTGTCCTATCGCAGGGCATAAGTGAGAAGAGATTGCCCCTTCCTTCCTGACACCCAGCCCGCATCTATTTATACACATTAATTAGATCCCCCTCAGTCTTCTCTGTAGACTAAAAAGCCCCAGGTCATAGGCTTGATGTCTTTTCTGAGCTGTACAAATCTTGTTCCTCGAAATGTGGATTGAAGGACACAACCGTTCATTTTGAACAGTTGTTTCCCAGCTGCTTACAAGGAGAAATGTTGGTAAATGAACTTCATTTTCTTGGCAACGTGTTTTTCACTGAGTGTGTACCTCTGAAAGGTGCCAGCTCTCATCTTGATTTTGTGCTGAAGGCACTGGATTAGTTGACAATGTGGCTTAAAATTTTTCTTTAACTGGTTTAAATATGCTGCTGTTCTCATAAATCTTTCTCGGAGATGAAGGTTGCCTATCTCCAGCTTACTGAAAGTTAATTCCTAGGATGTTTCTCTCTTCCTGGGATAGTCTTTGCCCAAGACCTCCATCACAGATGGATTCATAATAGTAGCTCATAGTTGAGACTCACATGCATATGGTCCTTATTTTCTTGTTTTCAGCTGATGTTTGCCATTTTTTAGCAGCTCTTAATTACTGAGTTTGTGCTTTATGCTGCTGCTATACCTTCCATTTCTGCTATTGTAGTTCTTATGAATTATGAATTCTTATGAATCCATTCTTATGAATTAATAAGTCTAGAGATTAAATATA
Organism: Merops nubicus; assembly: GCF_000691845.1. Classification (NCBI taxonomy): domain Eukaryota; kingdom Metazoa; phylum Chordata; class Aves; order Coraciiformes; family Meropidae; genus Merops; species Merops nubicus. Next base: position 47,792 of record NW_008607613.1, on the reverse strand, counting down.
TTCACTGCCATTATCTGGAAAAATCATTGCTAAGGGAAGTTACTTGTCTAGCCAAATATGCTTTTGGTAAACGACTGTCGCAGTTCATCCTACTTTCCATTTTTTAATATATTCTTCATTATTCTTGTCTACAAAATTGATCTAAAACCTTATACCTGTAGTAAGAATAAGAGGCTTGCTGTTCCTTCGGCATGCATTAGTGTACCCAACACAAAAATTACTCAACATTCCTATTCAGTGACCCCCAAGTAGGAGCAAAGCAGTTGTGCATGGTAAGGAAGGATGTGTTGACAGGAGGCCAGCACAGGAAAGATGTTGCCCTGGAAGAGGGAGAGTGATGATAGAAGGTGACTGGTGGTGAGACTGAAGTTGCTGCGCTGCTGAGCTGTGTTTGGAAGCTGCTTAGTGAAGGGATTTGATCAAGCATAAGCCAAAAGAACGGTAGTCCTCCCTGCCAATGGGTGGGCCAGCACGCAAAGAAATGGACAATTGCAAGAAACAGGGGAAAGGACAAGATTTTGGAAGATGAAACTTTCTTTCACCACTGAGTGGTCTTCCATTTTTTGTTTGGTGTCTGCTAATTTACACTTCTCAGAGGATTTCCAACTCTGTGATCTTACTGTGATAATGGTGAACTATATCTGAAGCTCATGATGGGGACAAAGAGGACCACAAAGCTTGCTGCGATACTGAGAGGTCAGTGAATCATATGAAGACAAGCATTCCTGTGCATAGATAGCTATATGCAGTTGCACTCCTAAAACTGCAAGAAAGTCTCTTTACCATGATGTCATGCCCAGGGTACTTTGCCCATCTTATGTCTCGGACTTCTTTTTGTTTTATACTAACTTTTGTAAACATCAATTCACAATTTCTTGCTTCTCCTCCAGATATTTTTTTGGCTTTAGTTAGATCCTTGTTGGATGTCCTCTATTCAGTGCTTCAGGATGTCCTTCTATTCTGTATTTTCTCGGAGAAATAGTAATGTGAAGGTCATCAACCGCAGAAAGAGAAATAAATTGTCTTTTCCAGCACTGTGTGGCCTTCAAACCTTAAGGAGCCCTACACAGCTTGGAGGATCACCTTGTGCTCTTACTTTTCCATTATGTAATGTTGGAGTTCTGACGTGGGAAAAGGAAGGAGATGAACATTCATTGAGATAAAAAAGCAGGCAGGTCCTGCCCTTCACTGGTCCTCTCCAAATGATGGTGGTAAAGAAAAGGGTGATGGGAAGGCAAATCTTTGAGCACATATGTGAGTGTCCAGGGATCGGGGGCAATGCAGTAAAATTCAAGGTTTCTGCTTGGGCCTGTTTCTCGGAGTGTGTTGGATGAAGAGAATCCCTGTTTAATTTTTCCTGAGGGACTAGTACTAGGCTCTTGGGTTTATTGAAATGTAAAGAGTACAGAGAACAGAAAATTTTTCAGTGCATTCATTTACAGCTGGTTGCTTTTTCATCATTGTCCCTGAGTTGTCCTACTACGGCACCATAGCATGAGAACAAGCTCTTAATAATAGGGTTCTTAATAGACTTTAATTAAAGTATTTAATAAGTATAAATACTTATGCTACATAAATGCACAATCTGTAACCTTAATCAGCCTTCCCTAATTTGTGCATGCCAGTGTCTTCAAAACAGTTGTGATCTAGAAAGCATTTTCCAGAAAGATGTTTGTGCTTAGATCTGTTTAATATTATCTTTTTTATTAAAAAAAAAATCACTTTGTCTCTTTGATTGCTGCTGCCTGTTGCAGCCACAATTTGTAATTTCTGTTAAGTTAGTTGATGTAAACTTTCAGAGTAAAGTATTTTCTCATGTGTCGTATGAACAATATTTGTTCAGAAGCTCTCTGTGGTGGACTACTTAAGCAAAGAAAGAGTAAGATACATGACCTCAGCCAGAAATTAGTCATTTCAATGTGATTTAAGTTATCTCCATCCAGAATTGCTTGACATTAAAATATGTTCATTCCCATATCCAAGCTCAATATATTTGCATGAATTCTAAATGAAGTTCTGTGTTACCTGTGGATTATTCTAGTAGGGTTTTGACTTCTGTAGAGCTTTCTATTTGTTGTCTGTCTTCTCTTTCTGTGTTCTAAGAGCAGGTTCAAAGAAATGAATAAATCTATACACTTCACTTACTTTATGACTGTTCCAGGTTACATCTTGATAACTGATTTCTACAGGAACATGTTCTTTTGCAATACTTATTCACTTGAGTTTTCACTGTGATAGGCAGCCTGTAATGAAAATGTTGACTCACCTGAATGATATCTTTGTTTTCTTTATTTTGTAAGTTAGATTGCAAGATAATTTTAAATTGCAAGTATTAGATCACGTTCTCTTGAAGGATTGCTTGTGATTATGCCAAGTTACTGTGATCGCCTGTTTTAGTCAGTCAATGTTTTAAATTTCTGTGTTAAGGGAAGCAGCAGGAAGTGCTTATATGTTACTTTTCTCAAGTAACAAGCAATAGGATAAGAGGAAATGGCCTCAGGTTATGCCAGCGGGAGGTTTAGGCTGGATATGAGGAAGAATTTCTTCCCCAAAAGGGTTGTCAAACCCTGTCCCAGGCTGCCCAGGGCAGTGGTGAAGTCCCCATCCTGGGAGGGGTTTCCAAGCTGTGTGGATGTGGTGCTGAGGGACATGGGTTAGTGGTGACCTGGCAGTGCTGGGTTAATGGTTGTACTAGATGATCTGAAAGGTCTCTTCTAACCAGTGTGAGCCTATATATGAGTCCGTAGAGTCCTGAATGACGATAGCTTTGTACCTAGTTAGCTTAATGTTTTGAGTATCTTCAAATTAATAATACTCCTTGTGTTAAAGAACTTTGTATAAGGAACAAAATGGCTTCATCTTGTAATGTAAAATACAGGTAATTTTGGGGAGGAGCAAGGTGGAAAAAAAGGATCTGTGAGATGCAGCCTGGATATGCATGTCATGTAGTCTTCCATTCTTTCATAGATTGTGCACCAGCAGCCTTTAATTTTGAAATGCTTTAATTCTAGTTCAAGTACTCAAATGACTCACCAGTTATCTAAAGCATCAGGTAACTATACCTATATTTAGCTTTGTTCTATCCTTCTTATCCTTGTTTCTATCTTCATTTTCTCAGCTGTAAGCTACAGTGAGTTTCATTAATGTTTAGAAAAACAAAAACCCAAAACAATGTGGGAAGCATTCCCAAGTATTTTCATGAGTACAGCCTTAGCAGGCTCTTCACAAGCTTTTTATTCTTATGGTCAGGGCGTGTGGAGGAGATGTCCTCTGTCTTCATTCACAGTACCTTCAAGCACAAAATTCTGAACTCCACCTGCCAACAGGTTAAGCTTCTCAGTTGGAGATGCCCCTTCTTAAAAATGGTATCATATTCTCTCAGCTGCCTGCTGTGGGGTCTGCCCTAGTGTAGGTGTCCCTGACAGCAGCCACCTTTGGTGGTGCCTGCATATTGGGTGATTGGTTTTTGCCAGGGCGCGATCCCAGCCTTAACTGCTTTCCTCCTCCCCTGAGGAAATGCTGCCTGCTGCAGTAACGTAGCTGCAAGTTGTGGTGTCTGCCTTTTTAGCTCACTAGATCGAAGTGCTGAATTGCAGGGGGTCAGGCAAGAAATCGATACTCTTTTTCAACATCTGTCTGCATTGAAGACTATGTAAATTAAATCTGTTTATATGAAAAAAAGTTATGTCCACACTGCAAGAAATAGGGTTGGCAGGTACAAGCTGCTGCTTGCGTTGCTGCTGGGAAGGATCTTGCCTTGCTAATTTTATTTTTAAAGTAGTTACGGATAAGTTCCCCTGAGATTTGTAGTAGTGAGATGCAAATAATGTATACAACAGTGACAGTTTTACTTTTTTCCTCACAAATTTTGTTGATCTGCTTTTGGAAAGTTTTGAAAGCTGATGAAGTGAGCAAGGAGGTATGGCCAGCTGGAAGGCACCCTTTGTTTTCTGGAGTTCTCTCCCTATCACTATCTGTTAAGTGTAGATTTTGATGCTCCTTTCTTCTGGACACACATTTTTTTATTTCCTTTTGGTTTTGTTCTTTTGGAACTTTTTTTGATGTAACAAGCTTCTCAAGCACAGGCATGCATCACTTTCACCACCAGCAGCTTCTACAGATTTTAGACTTTATTTTTTTCTTTTAATGTCCAGACCATCTCACATATCCCAAAGTTAGTTTAGGTTTGGACTTTCCTCTTGTATTTTTATTTACTTGAGGAAGTTACCTGTAAGTTCTGCCAAACATTAATTCAGACTCAGCTGCAAGAGGGCTGGAGGAATGTCATGGACTGGGAGAAATGAAATACTCTAATATGCTATAGTTGGGAAGACTTTAAGCAATTTCTGGTTTTACTCCAAATGCTTTCTTTGACTGGTGTTGGGAGTTGAAAACATATTTATACAGAGAACTAAAAAACTTAGCTGCAGAACATGAAAGATAATTTTCAGACTTTTACAGATCTGAGACTGCAGAAAGGAAAAGTCAATTAACTCTGAATGAGAAGACTTCTGAACATAGTTCTTTACCTTAAATAATAAAGTAGAATTTTCAAAAAGAAGGTTGTTTTTTTGTCTCATTTTATTGATAGAAGAACAGTAGAAGCTACTTTTTCTTGATGTAGCAGGCTAGTTTACCACAAGAGATGATTATATTCCAAGTACGCAAAGAGAGAACAAGCCATCCAAATTATTTTCAACATCCTTATTTCACAGATATTTCAATTTTTCAAAATTATATTATATGAATTAAATGAGTTATATAAATGGGGCATCTGTAAGCACTCAGAATAGCTTGCATACCTTAAGTGAGACACGTGTTTGGATTTTGCAGGTTAGCCATGCCTGTGTTGTAGCCTATGTGAAAAGTCAGTGTTTTGTGCAGGGTTATTTACATTGCTTCCCCTTGCTCCTTCCAAACGTGACCGTTTAGGCTAGAGGGTGGGATCTGGTGGGGTTGCATGTGGCAGTCCAACTGAGTGTAGAATTGTGATTTTTTTTTTAAGTTCTGCAATGTTTTTCATGGTTGTGGCTTGTTATAAAATATAATATGGATAGGGAAGTCAGTGTTCAGCACATGCAACTTTGAAACTTGCTTGTGCTTCCCTTCTGGCAGCCCTTTTGCTGCGGTTATGCTGCTTATGTTTTGACTACAGACTGATGGAATTTGCTTTGAAAATATCAGGCTCGGGTTTATTCGCTGATTAGCTTTGGAGCAGCTTCTTCTTTAGATCCTGATTAAGGCAGAAGGTTGAGGAGCAAGGAGAGACTTTCTTGTTCAGATTGCTAAAGGCTAGATTAGTGTCGAGCACACAGGAGATATGTGTTTGCAACAGACCAAAAGCTCTGGTTCTGACTTTACTTAATTTTGAGTGCTTGCCTTTCAATCTTATTTTCCCATATTTTTACCTTATTTCTATAGGGACACAAGAGGATTATTGTTAGGCTGCTAAGGTTATGTTGTTATGAGATGACTGATTTCCCTTTTCACCTCTGCCATGTTTGGGCCTTTGAGTCATTACTGAGACATCACCTGCTTGATGCAGTGGGAAACCAGTGTTCTCAAGTGTGCTGTCCTTCACAGGGTACAGTATTAGAAAAGATAAGGCAGACTTGCTGCATATTTGTGCTTGCAAATTGTATTTGAGTTCATAGTGAAGACTAGGTTCAGACCTATAACCATTAGCCTGCTTTATTCCTAATCTTAATGTTGGTATAAATTCTTGCCAAAATAATAAATGCCCACTAAAATGATGTGTGTCAGCGGTGTGACATTATAGTGCTGGTGAGACAAAGGTCGTTACACATTGGTGGTTTTGTTTAATGTAAGACTGAGGATCTTGATACCTGTGCTTTTAGAAACCTGTTCTGGAAGCACTGGGGATTTGCAGCTGGGACAAAAGGATAAAAGGCTCCATCTAATTTGGGATTGATCCTCTCAGAAGTCAGCACTTCATGAGGATGGGCACCTGAAGAAATTCAGGTTATCAACAGCAGTAGTATTACAAGTGGTGACTTGTGTGGGACTATTTCACTGTGTAGATATGCCATGGAGAAAACGGGCAACATTTTTGCCCTGAAGCCTAGGAAAGGAAGGTGAAGAAAATGCCTGCTTTTTCACCAAAGGAAGGTTTGAGAAGGTAGACTAGTAAGTAATTTGCCCCCAGGATGTGACAGAGTTCCCCTGGTGCATGTTTCTCATCTTCTTCAGAGCACTCCCATGGTGGTTTTGGCAGGCTCATCACTCTTGCCCTCACCTTAGTTGCAGCACTATGCAGGGAGGGGAGCATCTGCTCCAATGATCAGAAGAGAGTGGAGAACAAGGAGTAGCAGGAGTATCTGGGCTTGTGGCGTTGGGCACTTGTCTATCCCCATTTATACAGTTTAGTTTTTTTTTTTTTTTGGTAGCCCTAGTTATGTGATTTTTGTGTTTGTTTTGCATTAGAGGATTGGATAAAAGCCACAAGCAGTTCTGGAGGAAAGGTCTGGGATCTTATCAGCCTCAAAAACTTTAACTGCCAGGTCTGTTAGCTGCCTGAGATGCAAGTATGCTCTTCTTCAGGAACATTGTATGGAATCAGAGTCCTGAAGGTTCTTTCATAAAAGGGCTTTTGGCTTGTTCTATTAAATAATTAAACCTCTCTTCCTGGAGAGGCTTTTCACTGGTGCCAGCAAAGCTCTTCTGATTTCTTGTAAGAAAACAGTGAGACTGGATTCTGGTATGGCGAGTCACAGTTGCTGGTTTTATATGGACACAATTTCTAGTCATTAAATTAACAGTCTTTCTAAGATTCAAATCTGTTTGGCTAAAAAGGCTTGAGGTTTAGTAGGTCCTCTTCAAACTTGCTGGCTTTGAAATGATAACCAGAGCATACAAAGCTAGTTTTCTTTGGGGATTCGTTGTGCTGAATAACTTCAACCCTTGTGTAAAGTAATAAGATCTGAATCTCTGAATTATAGGTGTGGACTGGAGACTTGAAGTCTCAAAGGTTTACAGCTCCCAGAGAGCTGGCTGTTGGTGGGGTGGATTTTGAGTGCCTGTATGCATTAGCATCCACGAGGAACCACTTTGTTCCAACAGTTGCACCTTGACTTGTTTTCTAGTTGCATCTTGCAACTCAATGTAAACACCTTTTCACATGGAGAGATGTAAGAGAGCAGAAAAGAGTCTTTGAAGAATAAAAAAAACAATGGGCTTTAGAGAGCTTGATGCGTTTTCATTGTCATCACACAAGATCAAAGAAAGCCTCAGAGCTGTGCTTTCCACTCAACGTTGGGAATAACATTCTTAATTACAGAAGTGAGCAGGTCTGAAGGAGTTTTTCTTTCAAAGGGAGGAGTGCTTCACTTCATCCTTCATCTTTTGCACTCTTTGCAGTGTAGCATTTCTGAAAAATGATACCTGTCCTCTAATGGAAGACTTACATTTCAAGTTTTCCTGGGCTGGTCTGCAGATATCTGTTAGATATCCTCAGCATCAGATTATCACCCATTGCAGTAGGGTGCTCATAGTGGAAATGATACTAAATAGAGAAGAAGAGAGTGCCAGTAATGGTGATGAAGATTAATAATGTGGAGGTAGGTACTGGAAGTATACTTATTATGTTGCAAGCTTCTTTTTCTGCTTTTCCACTGAGGAAGATCTGTACTTGTCTGCCAGTTTTCTGGCTTGTGATGCTCTTAGGATCCCTACTTTCCACCACATCAAGTACAAAACATATCTCTGCTTATGAAGACGTTTTGTGGCTTGTTGCAATGTAGTTATGTCCAATGTCCTGGTGAGCAGTTGACTTTTGCTACTGTTAACATCTTGCATTAGCACTTGACTACCTTACATCAGTTATGTAAGTTTTTTGTTTGTTTGTTTGTTTGTTTGTTTTTTATTATTATTGTTCTTTCCTTTTCAACCTGTTTATGTCCTGCTAATGTGTCTGTCTCACTTGGCTGTTTGGAAACAGAGGCTGCTTTATTTAGCCTATATCTAACAGTCTTGGTTTCACTAGGGTCATGATCATTGATGTTATGCTAGTCAGGCATGCACTATATGGAGTCTATGGCCTGGACATGCTATTTAAGACTACTTCTTATGCTTACTGCATTTCAGATAAGCAGTGTGGTCCCTTTCTGTGGTTCACTAGCTTTGTGGCCACAAAGGTTCTGAAGAGGTGGTTAGGAGGCATACATGGTTTCCTCTTGCTAAGGTCTCAGTCATGCTGAAAGGTGTGTTGCCTTCTGAAATGGATAGTTGAATGAAAAAGGTAATGGAGGGAAGAAGTAAGGTGGAAAGGATATTGTATAGTTTGAGGTGATGGCTAAAATATGGTATAGAGGTGGAAGACAACATTGCACTGACGGAAAGATGGAAGGAACTTGAGGAAGAGTGGAAGGCTGACATTGGGATGGAGATGTATTGGAGTGGTAAGTGATGGGAGGCATGTCTCAGGCTGATGTGAGCTCTTTTAAATGACCTATCATTTGAATTTTAGATTACTATGTTCTTAAGGATACCAACAGGATAGTACAGTGTTCTTCCACATCTGGTTGTGCCCCACATAGTAAACCTCCTGCAGGCTTCACTTCAGATCCTTCTTTGCTTCCTTTTACTTTACCTTTCTTTTTATACATCAGTTGTAGGGTGAAACACACCTCACTGACAGCCTCCCCTGGTTCTCCAAGGCAGCTGTGATGGACTGGTGTCTTCATTTCAGTCAGGTCTTCAGTGAAGATACTGCCAGTGTGTAGGTCTGTGGAGGCAAGGGATGGTGAAGTCCTTTGGAATGTGAGTGTGTGGGATTTTTTGTTTTGTTTTTATGATTCTGAGAAAAAAGTATATATGAATGTTATCAAAAAAATACTTTGTAGTAATCTATTTTAATGCTGTCCAGCAGAGAATCTCTGGCTTTAATATTGAGACATCTCTGCCTGTTATTAAGCATCCAGAGGAGTGCTCTCTGGTGTATTTATAATATAAGATAAGTATATTATTTTAGGGATGTAATTAACATTTTTGAAAACAAAGCCCTGAAGTTGCAGGTTGGCTGACCAACTTTAAACCATGATGGATACAATTGACATGTACACCCATGTATAAGCACCTGTGTACAGGTAACTGCTGTCTTAGAGCTGAAAAAAGGACCAACTCAAAAAAAGTCCCTGTGCTCCATAAAATCAACATAATTCATTTCATGACCTTCAAACCTGGCTTTTGTGACTTCCTGAGAGGTATTTATATGGCAAATGCTAGGCCTGTTTTATTTTACCCTGTGAACGATAATAGGTCTTGTGATGAGTTAGCCACAAATTTCCAGACTTCACAAACTCCACAAGTACTTGCTAGAGAAGGGAAGAGCCCAGCAAATAACTACTGAAGTAGTAAAGTCAAAGATAGTTTTCAAAAGAAAAGGAAAAAGCCAGATAAATTTTTGGCAGGGAAAATTTAAATGTAGAAAAACTTATGGAGAAGAAAAATGTCACTTCATCTTTTAATCTGTGTAAAAGTCAAAAGTACCATATGAAAATCTCTTAAGATTTTGTTGTTATTATGTATACATAACCATTGGATGGTTCAGGTTACTTCTGAAAGTATAATAAATGCATCCAGGCAAGTAAAATATTCATTAGAGTGATTGGTTCAGCTCAACTTCTCAGGGCTACACCTTGGAAATATAGACACTACTGCCCTTAGAAAGGCAGCACGTTGATTCACCAGCCCTTGTGCTCAATTAATTTTCATTCCATGTGTTTGCAAAATCTGATGAAGTAACTGAGGTAGCAGTTTCCAAGCAATATTTGGAATATTTTTAAGTCCAAGTTTAAGTGGCATCCATAGTGAAACCCATGTAGTTGCAAGACACGTCAGATATTTTTTTTTATTTTGAATGTGTTTGTGTCATAAACATTGGATATATAAGTACCTATAGGAGCGATGATAATATTAAAAAGTTACTTGTTCCCAAAATAGTCATCTGTCTGTTAATTCACTTAGCTATGCCTAAATGAAGTGTAAAATTAATTAATGTGCTAGATAGGCAGTTTTCACTGTGAGATGCTGGCTTGTGTCGTATGATGAATTCATCTCGCCCCCATAGGTTTTCCTTTCCTCCCCTCTGTGATGGGCATCTGCCTCAGACCATATGGTTTTGGAAAATTTAGATCTAAATGGTTCTGTCAAGGAACAGGGCTAGAGAGAAAACATAACTTGCTTTTAATTTCTAAAAACATTGTGGAGACCTTCTGTTTCCATGTGGAGGAGCAGGAACTTGAAGCGTAGCACAGGAGGGTAACTCATGCCAGGGACAGGCTTTTGCTTTCGATGACAGTCTGCCGAGTATTGGCCAACTTGCATACCTTTGACAATTTGTTCACTTCCAACAGAGACTTGCTGGAGTGGAGGAATCTGTTGTAACTGTGTCCTCAGGAAACCTCTGTTGGCCTTTCTTCCTGGGACGTCTGTATGTGGCCGTTGCAGGTCTGGTGCATGGTCCAGGCACGTGTGTGGTCACCACGGGTGGTGGGGCAGGCTGGTGGAGCTTGGCATTGTTCTCAGTTTGAGTTTTAGCTACAAGCCTTTGCTGAACTTGGGCCCTTACAAACCATTGCTGGATTCTGCTGTGTCAGACTTGTAGTGCTGTTCCCCATGGCTTCCTTGCCCAGCACATTGCCATGGGGGTTTGAAGTAACTGCTAAAATTGAGACACACATTGGGGCTGAACTGTCTTCAGTGTTGGTCCCCTCACTACAAAGACATTGAGGTGCTGGAGCATGTCCAAAGAATGGCAATGAAGAGGGTGAAGGGTCTAGAGCACAAGTCTTCTGAGGAACACGTGAGGGAATTGGGGTTGTTTAGTCTGGAGAAAAGGAGGCTCAAGGGAGACCTTCTTGCTCTCTACAACTCCCTGAAAGAAGGTTGGTCTCTTCTCTCAAGTCAGATGTGATAGAACAAGAGGAACTGTCCTCAGGTTGTGCCAGGGGAGGTTTAAGGCTGGATATCAGGAAACTTGTTTTCATTTAAAGCTTTTTCAAGCCCTCGGATGTGGTACTGAGGAACATGCTTTAGTGGTGACCTGGCAGCACTGGGTTAACAGTTGGGTGTGATGATCTGAAAGGTCTCTTCCAACCAAAATGGTTCTACGATTCTGCAACTCTTCTGACTGGTCTGCTAAACTAAGCACAGAGGTTTAGTGAATTATCATTGTGTTGCAGACAAGTAGGTGTCTCTTGAAACTCAACTTTGCAGGTTTTGATGGGTCCCCCAACTACAGCTGCCACCACATGATGTTTTAAAAAAGAAAAAAACTCCTCAAACGCCCTGTGGTGACAGTATGTTGAGAGCACACTGCTGGCACAGCCCTTGCTGGGACCATGGGCTGCACTTACCCTTGGAGCCATCAGCTCTGTGGAGAGGAGGCAGGAGCCTGGCACCTGGGACAGGAGGGAGCAGCGAGGGCTTGGGGAGCTCCTGGGCAGGGATGGAGATGTCTAATCTTAGCAGCTTACATGGGAGGGAGCCAAAACTGAGAGTCCTGTGGCAGCTGAAGCCTGTTTAATTCCTGTTTAAGGATTCTTGGTCATTTTGTTACCTGTCAGAGGTGTCTTGGTGGTTTGTGAATGTGGATTAGGATTAAAAGAATAATTTAAGTCTTAGATTTTCTTCTTGTATGCGTGCCTCTTCCTTTGCTTCGCAGACATGAGCATTCCCAGTACCTGGATTAGAGGACTAGAGTCAGGACTGTTGGTCTTGTTCCCCTGGCAAAATATTGTTAGAAAAATAATTGTGGCTCTGATCATCCAAGAATTGTGTACCTCTTCTTCACGTGTCTCTTGAGCTCCTTTTAAATTAAATTTTTAACCATTAACTGCTCCTCCTGCTTTATTAATGAAATGTATAGTTTTCTAGCTACAAGCAGCACTGTTGGAATATTCTACAGGGCAGATTATAAAAATTGATGAGCTCCTTAGATGATGTAATCTGGAAAGGAACAGCTTCCTTCATTTATTGCAGCACAAAACTTACTGTTAACTGAATGTTGAACGAAGGAGCAAAATATCACTATTCCTGCATTTCATGTTTATTTCTAGCTATATATAGCTTTAGGAATTTTTTTTTTCTTGCAGAGATGAAGTCTGCTTGTAGCACAGAGTGACTCTTTATGGCAGACTATAACTGGCAGATTAAGAAAGCTGTGATGCAGCTATTTACATACTGACAATAAATATGGTCTTGCTTTGTTAGCACATGGAAGTCTTGTTCCATTAGGAACATTTTATGTAGCAGCAAATATAATTTTTGTACTGAAGTATGATAGATAAAAATGTTTATAAACGACTTTTAATATCATACACTTACTGTGCCTGATACAGTATGGTGTTGGTGATAAGAGTGAAGAATTAGGAAAAATGCTGCTGTGGACACATAGGAACCCATTGTAGTGGGGGTCAAGGTCTTCTAAGTGTAATGTTTATAGATGTGGTTTATGTGTAACTTGGTGGTGTATCTTAAAAATGTGTTGTAAAGTTTATATATGCATAATGCTGTAATGTCATGATATTTTGGCTGCACAAGTGCTGGAGAGTTGGGTGGATGGGAATCTCATGAAGTTCAACAAGGGTAAGTGTAGAGTCCTGTACATGGGGAGAAATAACCTCCTGCACAAGTACAGATTAGGGCTTGACCTGCTGGAGAGCAGCTCTGCAGAGAAGGACCCGAGAGTCCTAGTGGACAACTGGTTAACCATGAGCCACCAGTGTGACCTTGTGGCCAAGAAGGCCAGTGGTCTCCTGGGATACTTAGAGGAGACTCTGGTTAGCAGGTTGAGGGAGGTTCTCCTTCCCCTCTACTCTACCCCAGTGAGGTCACCTCTGGAGTACTGTGGCTAGTTCTTGGCTCCCCAGTTCAAGAGAGACAAGGCACTAGTGGAGAGAGTCCAGCAGAGGCTACAGAGATGCTGAGGGGACTGGAGCATCTCTGTGCCTTTGAAAGGCTGAGGGACCTGGGGCTGTTGAGCCTGGAGAAGAGAAGACTGAGCGGGGGTCTGATCAAGAGCTTAAAGAGAAGGGGTCAAGAGGCTGGGCCCAGACTCTTGTCAGTGGTGCCCAGTGACAGGACAAGGGGCATTGGACACAAACAGGAACCCAGGAAGTTCTACCTAAACATAAGGTGGACATTCTTTCCTGTGAGGGTGCCAGAGCTCTGGAGCAGGCTGCCCAGAGAGGCTGTGCAGTCTCCTTCTCTGGAGAGATTCCAAACCCGCCTGGACGTGATCCTGCGAAACCTGCTCTGGGTGACCCTGCTGGAGCAGGGGGGTTGGACGAGATGATCTCCTGAGGTTCCTTCAACCCTCCTGTTCTGTGATTTTGGCAATATCAGTCATAAAAAACACACTGTATCTCCCAAAGGACATCTGTCACTTCTGAGAAACAGGCTGTGTGCTTCCATCTTGCCACTGACATTTGACAACCGTTTGGTCAGTGTAGAGCTTAGGTGATTATATGAACTGTGTGGGAACAGGAAACTGCAGGTTTTCCAATTTATGCTCGTCAGAGGGAAATTTAATTGAAATGTACTGTCAGGAAGACTAAACTACAGGTGCCTTTATCTTTTCATGATTATTTACCTGATATTGTAGAAGCTCTCAGTGTCTTTCAGATACTCAGTGGTTGCTTGGATGATCACATCTCCTTGGCTTTGTGTACTCAGATATTTGTAAGATGAGGTTTACTTGGGTTGGTTCCTCATACTTGCTCACAGTAAGTATTTTCCGAATGAATTCAGTTGTTGTACATAGTGGCAACAATTTCTTTGGCATTTCCACCTCATGAAAGCTTAGTTAGGGCTTCACGTGCCAATGCACACAGAAGCCCTCGGGTCACCAGAGTATCTGCCCACATGTTAAATGTAAAGGACAGAGAGGGTCCTGTTGGCTTCTGTAGGGCTACTGTGCTCTGAAAGCCCACAGGTGGTGCCTCACTGGCCTGAGGTCTGCATTGTAGGTTGTGAAGGACCATATGTAGACTGCTCTGAGATCTACTGACGCTGGTTGTGTGTACATGCAAAACAAGATTTCTACTGATCCTATAAACTGGTGCATTTGTATTGTCTCCTAATAGATCTAGCAAACTGCAAGTGATCAGCTTCTGAAAGAGCACTACTAAAATACATCCTTTTTTTTTTCAGAGGGGGAGAAACCCTCCTTGTAGGTAAACCATTTTGGGGGTGGGAGTGTGGGGGGGAGCACCGCCACCACCAAAAAGCCCTAACCAAGACCTTTAACCTTTATGACCCAGAGAAAGCCCCATCCCAGAGGCTGCTGGTTTTGGCCGAAGGGCTGAAGCTGCTCAGCTGGGGCGCCCCGGCAGCCCCGCGCCGTGCCAAAGGGCTATAATTAGATGAGCAGCCCACGAAGCAGCGGTGACAGTCGGCGAGCCCCAGCGAGCATGTGCTGGATTCTGCATGTGCCCGGCGCTCATTGGCGGGCGAGCTTGCTGCCTGCCTCTTGATAGGTTTCCCCAGCAATCTTGGTGCTGCATTAGAGACATAGATACAGAGGTACTGTGTGTGCAGGCGACGGGAGAGGTGCTCCCCTCGCAGCGTAAAAGGAAGCCCACGGATGAAAGGCTTTGTTGCAAAGCATCAGGACTTGAGGACTGCTAGCGGGAGACGGAGAGGTCAGTGAAGGAGTTTTCACTTGGTGGTAATTACTGTCACGTCTTTATCTCTCCGGTAAGACAGTCATGCATGAAATGAATACTGTTAATCATGTCATCTGTTTAATTTGAGCTTGCTTTCGTTAATATCATGCGTACCCCCGGTGGGAGAGCCATCAGATTAGAAAATGTTATTAGAGTGGATTTAGTTCAAAAATAGGGTGTATTTATACAGGAATATTGCTTTCATTTGAAATGCTGAGCCTGTGCTTGCGAGTGATTTTACTGGTTGCCTTTTGTTATGCTAATGGAAATATTTCTTTTATTGGGTTGTTTTCTGCAGAGCGATTGAATTAGAGCATTTCTAACTATCGGCACATGAACATAAATCTCCATAAATAGTGCTAAGTTTAAAGAGCACTTCACAGAATTATTCTTTAGTAACTATTCTGGTGGTTCTCTTGCAACAAGATAGAGGGATGAGGAGTAATATGCTATTGTTCTTTCAACAAAGATGCTGGAGCCTTCATGTTTGGGTGGATTCTTTGTTTCATCCACTGGGTTTTATTTTAAGTGGCTGTCAAAATGAAACTAAAGCCACCCTGCCTGGTAAATTGCAGTATATCCTTTGCTTGCACACACATTTATATATATGTATTTTTCTCAAAGACTGAATTTTGGCCCAAAGCCTTGTTTATTGTTGGAATTGTCTTCAGGAGTGGAATGAAGTAAGAGATATATGCCAGTCTTTTCATCGGTGATTCTGAGGCTATTAGAGTATTTATCATGGCACCGTACTAATTTAAGTTCTTGTCATACTTGACCTACGCATCAATTGATCACAACTTTTCCTATAAGAAGCATGTATATTATATGAGCCCATTTTACAGTGAAAGCTGTTCAGAACAGAAGGAAGCAAGCATGAAGTATAGGAAAATAAAGTCTCTTAGTATAGTAATGCCTCATTTGATGACTTTTGAATATAGAAGCTGACTGTTGAGACTTCAAAGTTAATGCCCTTGTCTGTGTCAGACTCTCGAGCCCACATGAACTTGTATATTAAGTCACCAGTCACCTGGCTGGCTGCCACCATGCGTCTGAGGTACGAATAGATTGTCTCAGCCAGGATCAGAAAGGTGTTAGGAACAAGAGCTATTTTGGTATTAGTCTTCACTCTTCCCTCCACACCTATCCACAAAGACATTTTTCCAATTGTATAAAGCAAAGCAAAATTTAAGTTATTCACTCTTAAACTATACATTATGAAACTGTGTCATTACCTGAGTAGATACCCTTAAAAGTGGACATTTACTCAGTTTCTGACATCATGTGGCTGTGGGTACCACAGATACACATGCCCCCTTATTTGTGGTGGCTTATTCATAAAGAAAAGTATTTGGGAGGTTTGATCACAGTGGTATGAGTTTCTTTGATTTCCTGCCCCCTCCCCCCATCTGACTAAAACAGTTACCTTGGTGTCTCCATTGACCTGAAGTTTATTTCCAGACTTTTCTTCAGTGCAGACTTGGAAGGTAGCATTTTTGTGTAGTAACAATTAAGCTTGGACAGGGAGGACTTGGGCTGTACAGATGTGTTTTTTTTCAGGCTGTTTCATATTCCGTTGTTGCTCCAAATTACCAACATAAGGAGCCTTAAAGAGGCTTTAAGTTCATCTGTGTCTTTTGCCTTTTTTAACAGAGGCTTGCCTGAAGTAATTCATCTACATCTTTATGACATTTGCCACAGCACCCTGTGAAGGAGTAAATAACAGCAGTGTTAGGAGTAAAGAAGCGTAGAAAGTAATATCTCCAATTGAATTATGTTTGCCATATCCAGACAGGTTATTTTGAAGAGATGAGAGGCCGATATTTTACTAGTCCATATATTGAGCTATCATTATTTGTAAGTAACATAAAGCACAGCTGGAAAAATGCTGTAAAAGTTAGCATTTTTTTTTGGTGATGGATACGGGCAACAAGCACCCACTGGAATCAAAATGCTGTGCCACCAGCTATTTAGGTGTGGACATCTCTGCCTCCAAAGAGAGCTGAGATGATCTATGCAAGCATCACCAGAAGAAAAATGAGTTGTGGGACTAGGACTGGTGACAGCCTAATTTAACAGCAAGGAATAAGCTACTTTGTTATTGCTTCTCATTTTGTTACAACCCCATTTTTCTTCTGGGTGAACAAAGAAAACAAATTTAAGCAACGGTTCTTGTGGATTACTCTCTTTAAAAAGTTGTCATGTTCGTTGCTGTAAACATATTTTAACTATAACCAGTGTATTGCTGCAGGAAATGTAGCACACTTCAGGTTACTCTCAATGAGAATTCATAGTCAGGTTTTACCAGTGAGTTTCTTGATGTAAAAGTTTTTAATTACTCTTTATTAGGAGATGCACACTTGGCTTGGCTGCTCTGCACCTCTGAACTATTTTTATTTCTGATGCGTCGTCCTGTAGATAAATCACTGGGTCCTTTGTTATGCCAAAGGGAAACTTCTTTCCAACCAGGAGTGAGGGGTGTGTATGAGTGTGGGTGGGAAGGGCACAAAAGGATGTCACAAAAATTGAGGTCTCAAGTGTTTCATATGTATACATATGTGTGTATATATATGTACAGGGGAAGAACAGTTTACACAATCTAACATGTTTGTGCAGAAATTAAGATGTTAACACTTTCAATCTCATACCAGCACACTCATTATAACCCAATAGGAATATGAATATTACTTGAAGACTAGTGTTTTCAGAAACACTAGCTTTGGCTGCTAGCTGGAGATGGATCTATGCAGTAAATGGAATGCCTGTAATAAACAGTGCTATGCTGGCTCTGGTTTATTAAGATATTCTGTCTTCTTACTGCTATGTGTGTAAGTGAATTTTGCATTACTTAAAACCATACCAAGCCTAAAGGGGAAAGATGATACTTAAGGTTAATGCTTTTTTTTCTCCCCCCTTTTGTTGTCTGTTAGGGCTGAGATACTCCTGAAAAACAGGCATGGGGATTTAAAGCTTTACCACAGTGTTTATTTTGCAGGATTTGTACTTACATGCCTTACAGTTTTTAAGTTGAGTAGCAGTAAGTGATACATGTGTAAAGGTTTACATTAGAATGAGAAAAGTGACATTGTGCCTCAAAGCTCCTTTTTCCTTTTCCTCGGTTTATGGAACCAACTCCAGTTATTACTCTGCTGAGGAAATGTCTGTCTGCTTACACAGTGAAGACATTCAGTAGCCCATCTATAAATGCTTATTATACGACTTTGAGAGTTCATGGGAAATCAATAGCCTGATGCCGTATTTTGCTGGGTGAAGGTCTTTTTATTCTCTTAAATGAGATAAGTTTGGTGGCGAGGTGCTAGAGAACCCACCCAGTGGAGATTCCCTTGTACATTAAGCTGGGAAGGCCTTGTTGTCATGACACTCTTCCCACACTGATGCAACCGCATGAATTAACAGGGTTGGAATCATGCCTGTGTCCTATGGAAGCAGATGGCCTCTGCCCCAGCGTGGGGGCACGGGTGCTCCCATGCTGTAATGGTTTGAAAGCAAACCAGTGGGAGACTCCAACTCAGAAATACAATTTAACAAGAAAAAATAAAATAAATGCAATAATACAAAGGGAAACCACAGACAGAGTCAGAATACAACCTGACACTCTGTAGTTAGGGTGGTGGTAGCAGTCCAGATGAAACAGTGGTCTCGTAGAAAAGATCTGGTAGCTCTTGTCCTCTGGAAATCCAGTGGGTAAGGCCCCCTGTGCTGTCCTGAACCCCAGTTTATATGCAGGTGGGAGCACTTGGCTCCTCCCCCTGGGCAGAGCATCTCACAATGGGTTGATATCATTCTGTGAGTCATGCAGTGGGTCCTTGATGGTCCATTAAACAGAAATAGCTCCTGGGGGGAGTTCTGTATGAGTCATGGGGCGAGGCATGGATGGGCCCCTTAACAGGGAGGACTCCTCCTGCTGGGTGGGAAGGTGTTAACATCTCCCCGGACCTCTTTCCTTATCTGTTATAGCCTGGGGTGTGAGGTCTGTCCTGGGCAGCTGCTACCCATGATTTTGTTAACAGCCCAAGAGCAGTGACATCGAGGGTATAGAATACACAGTTTTTGGTTCTACCAACAAAAGGATAAACTTATCCCAGCCCCTGTAACCATGACACATGCCCAGGGCCTTGGCACAGGCAGGGGCCTGTGATGGGGAAGATGTGCCCTGACCTGCTGCTCCTCTCCCACAGGGCTCTCACTCGCCTGGCACAGTTTCTTCTGAGGACTATGTGGAGTTAGGAACTTAAGGAGCAGATGAAGTCTTACCAACTCTAGGTGTCTGCATGTCAAACATTTGGTACATTTAGAGGAAAGCTCTGTGTTTTTAGGGCAGGGAAAGGAAGCAGCAATATCTTTTTCTTGCAGTTCTCACAGCTGCAGTGATATGGTGAATTGAAAACAAAATGAATATTATTAATTTTTTTTTTTACACTTAATCTCCTGTTCCGATTAATTTTAATAGTTCTTAAATTTATTACCTGCGGTATTAAGCGTGGCTTGATAGATTTAATGTAGAATACAACTGGAAAATAATAATCCTGGATGCTATTGTCTGTGTAATCCTGGTAACAAGATTCCTGTCTCAGTTTTGTGTTGTCTTTCAGGGATGTGCTTCAGCCACCTGTAGGCAGAACTGCTTGGTACAGCCTTTCCATAAAGCCCCTGAAGCTTCCAAACCAGATCATTGCTTTGTAGAGATGCCATTTTCAAACATGAATTGTCCATTCCATTCCACTGCAGACATAATTTAGTTTTATACCCTCTCATGCAGTTGTCTCTTACTTCTGTGATATATTGGTTTATTAATTGAAACAGTACGTTATTTTTACTGCTGATGATTATATGGTCATCTATATTTTGGTTCTTGTAGAATGATTTTACTGTATCTATTCATACCTTCCCAATGCAAATGCACATACTACAAAATCCCAATAAATGGCAAAGAAGGATATTAAATTCCTGCTTTCCTTTCAAGGGAGCATAGCTTTTTGGAAGTTGGTAGACTAGCCCAAAGATCAGGCCCTTCTGCTCCCTGGTTAGGAAGTCTGTAGAAACACATTCTGTAGCAAAGTTATGCCATGTGTAATCCAACTCGTATGGGTTATTAGTGCCATTAAACTGGAGAGAAAGGTGAATATCCAGGGTTGCAGTCATGTGCACATTTTCACAAGTTTAGGAGTATTTGTCTCTTGTATCTTTAGGGTCCATATTGCATATTTAGGGATTATGGTTATAACTCATTCTTTCAAGGTTTGGGTACTGGTTTTGTAGGTAATGGTACTAAA
The DNA here is from genome assembly GCF_000691845.1 of Merops nubicus. Lineage (NCBI taxonomy): Eukaryota > Metazoa > Chordata > Aves > Coraciiformes > Meropidae > Merops > Merops nubicus. Next base: position 27,811 of record NW_008607613.1, on the reverse strand, counting down.
GGAAAGGTGTTAATTTGATGTGGTGTGTTGGGCCATAAGGCACATGCATCATATGATACAATCCCTGTTCCAAAGTGTTTTCAGCTGGTATAATCGGGGGGAAAAAAGCCTAGAGAGGAAGGGAGAAACAGGGAAAATAAAGATGAAGCATCTTTTATGTGACCACAGACTGTGGGTTTGCAAGGTAGGCTGAACAGTCTCTACTTCAGCGTTATCAATCATCACTGCAAATGTCCTTAAATAGAGAGTGAAAAATATTATAATATCAGTACAACTATTCCTGTCTATATAAGCACTTAAAGTACAAACTTCCCAGGATAAGGATGGTTTCCTTCTGTCTCAGTGTCATAATTGGCACTGGGTATTTTAGGAGTTGCAGTCATCTGGAAATGAGTGTGCAGCTTTGTTTCTACCGTGACATTTCAACAGCAGTCTGGTCAGAAGATGTATGAGGGACTTGATTGTTTATATGTCTTCATCTTCCATTACTGTTGCATCAGCCCTCCTGCAGTCCATGGTCCTGTCCTGTCCCCCCAGCCCCGTTTTCCCTGAAGGTATTGTGGAGTGCAGAGATTGCTGTTTTGGCCCCTACCTCCTCAGGGCCTGGGTGAAGCCCAGCAGGAGTACCATTGCTGTTAATTTTACATGGAAGGTAGGTGCAGCAGAACAGGACCTCAAAATAGACATTGTCCTTTCCTTCAGTGTTTTGGTGCCTCTTGTTTCTCTCTTCTCCACAGTTCTCTTCTTGCCTTGCTGCCACCTCCTTTCTAAATTTGTCCGCCCCATTTTCCCATTCAAATCTACTCTTTTTTTTCTCTTCACTTTTCTCCAGTCTATCTCTCTGCCTTTCAGCTTCTATTTGCCATTCAACCATGTGCTCTTTGACATCTTCACAGCCACCTATCCCTTTTTCAGATGGTGCATATCCAAAAATACGTTATAGGCAGAGGTGCCAAAGGACAACATACAGGTGGAGAATTTAAGTTCTCTTGCAGAGATGCTTGATGGTTTTTTTTCAGTTATTTATTTATTTGGAGCAAGATGTTCTTGGCTCCTGATTGGAAAGCTCATTCTGACAAATACAAATATTACCCCTGACCTTTCAAAGTCTGACATCTGCTTTCTCTCCCCCCCCTCAGCCTGTTACTTCTTTACTGAAAGCAAGCATCTCTGTTCATCTTCCTGTCATCTCTAGATCAGACCTTTCCAAAGTGATTAATGAGCTTTGCTGTCTACTTTCTGCAGACAGGGCTCATTTCCATTGTGCCTCTATGCAGGTACTCCACACCACCAATGCTTCTGTAAGAGCTTGACCCAAGAATCTTGACCTGAGGAGCTGCCTCTGCCCTTCCTGCTCTTCATAGGCATCTCAGTCAGTGGTGGCATGTTACAGACCTGAAACCTTTCCAAAGTGATTAATGAGCTTTGCTGTCTACTTTCTGCAGACAGGGCTCATTTCCATTGTGCCTCTATGCAGGTACTCCACACCACCAATGCTTCTGTAAGAGCTTGACCCAAGAATCTTGACCTGAGGAGCTGCCTCTGCCCTTCCTGCTCTTCATAGGCATCTCAGTCAGTGGTGGCATGTTACAGACCTGAATCTTGGCAGCTTCACTGCTGCCTGCAGACCTCTGAGCTGTGTGGGTGCTTAATGCCTTAGTTTTGGGTTTTTTTTTTTTTTTTTACTGGCTACTTGGCACATTTTTTGCACTGGGTGCCTCAAAGATCCTGCTAGAGGCTCTCCACTGGGAGGAGGTTTTGCATAGAGCCTTCATGAAATCTACACAGAGCAACAGACAAGCAGACTGTGCCCCTGTCCCATGCTAAGGTATACAGGATTTGGCTTCTTCATCTGTAATGTGGTTTGATAAGGAGTTTTTTTCGATGGTATGTGTAGAAAAACTGAGATTCTTCTTTACTATTGACTGTGGGGTTTTTTATCTCTCTAAAGAAACAGTTTTGGTGAATATTGTCATTTCCTTATGCTACAAATCAACTTACAGTTTTACTTCAGTGTCACTCTGAAGCCTGAATTTGCGTCAAAATCATATCTGCAACTAACTTTTAAAACACGTCCATTCTTAGAAGACATGTACAAATACTAAATCCATCTGGTGCTGAGTTACCACTGGGATTTTTTTTTTTCTTTTTGCAAGCTTGCTCAAACTTGATTGATGCTTCTCTCGTCTCCAAGAAATATGTACATCTGCCATTTATAGCAAGTCTTACTTCTGGTGTTTGCAGAATATAGTGCTGGAAGCATTAGGATCATACACAGAGCTTTTTTTTCTGCTTGTCACTAAAATTTAGTATGTAATTATCAGTGTATGTAAATACCCGACAGGGAGGAGTAAAGGTTATAGAGCCAAACTCTTCTCAGTGGTATCCCATGACAGAACAAGAGACAATGGGCTCAAACTGAAACATGAGGAATTCCATTTAAGCATAAAATACCCACTTTTTTTGCCTCTGAGGATGGCCAGACAGTGGCCCAGGTTACCCAAAAAGATGGTGGAGTCTTTGTCCTTGAAGACAGTTAAAAGCTAACTGGGACATGGTCCTGAGCAACCTGCTTGAGGTAGCCCTGCTCAGCAGAGCGTTGGACTAGGTGACTCCAGAGGTGAGTTCCAGCCTCAGACATTGTGTGATTCTGCAGTCATAATACTCCAAACAGCATGCCAAGCAGGCCTTGCCACTCCAGGCAAATTGTTTTTTCTGTATTAGTTCTGATATCCAAAATTACCTCATTTTATACCTGTGCTTAGCTATGAATGCACACATGTATACACCTACCTGTTTCTGGCTCCTGTGTAAACATGCCTGGAGGCTAGGACAAACTGGAGAATATTGGATGGAAAAGGGAGTGGAGAATGTTTTTATGTTGTTCTTAAATACATAAATGCCATTTAATAAAGGCCACAATAGTTTTCTATACTTTATGCAGCCATTGAAATATTTTTCCCTTCCACAATAATATGCTATGTCTGTATAGTAAAAAATACTGGATAAAATTGCCTTTAAAGAAACCTTTTTCTTAGATGGCTTCTCTTGAGCACAGATTACACATAATTACATATTTGCAGTCCACACTACATTTAAGTGGGCACAAATCAATGAGAAGATGATGTGCATGAGAGAAAGAGGAGACCAAAAGGGTCAGAAGAAGGGAGGTGCACCCTCAGCTACACTCCCCTTTCTCAAAACCATAGCTCCAAATTAAGTCATAAGCATGGAAAAACTTGCCTGAGTTGAGAACTCCCTACAGGCACTTTGTATTTATGCAAATACTTTTTGGAGTTCTAGGTATGCATGATCCCTGCCTTGCTGGTATTCAGCCCTGTTTCTGCAGCCCACACTAGCTGGGCAGGTCTGACAGTGTTGCTCAAAACGAGGAAGCTGGACAAGGCTGACTACTGAAATGACTTCTAGTCTCTTGGCATATACTAATGGCATATACAGCTGTCACCAGATGACCCTTGGGGACAGTGTTGGAGGAAGTTGACTGTGAGCATCCTCTGTAGCAGGAGTTGGATAACTTTGTGGGGGAAGAGGGACACTTGCACAGCTCATCATGTCCTTTCCAAGCCAAGGACCTTGCCTTATAGCATTAACAGCTTTTCTCCTTTTCAGTTCCCTTTAAAGTAAATTTTCTACGTGTTTAAATGATCCTTGTAATTCATATTGTATTGTTTGGGGTTGAAGAGGTTGTCTGTCTTTGCATCTCAGCCAACATAACTCACACAAGCATGCAGACCTGAGGTTTTATTTTCTAAGTTGCAGAAACTATTATCTTTGGAATAAAAATTTGGTTTTTTTCTGTTTAAATACACAACAACGCTGTGTTTCCTCTTCTGACACTGTGTGTTCAAATGTGGTGTGGGATTTACTTTCTTCTGCGTGCTCACAGGTCTTGACATAACATCTTAGAAGTACTACTTAGATATTTCGAAGAAAGTGAAGCTCTTAAAATTATAATCATACTAAAAATTATTTTGAAGATGAAAGAGATCAGTGTCTATGAGAGCTTGCTTAGTTCCCTGTTTAATACTTCAGCTTCAGTTAAAGCCACTGGAAGTTTTGAACTTTGTTGTTGTATTTTCAAAAATGAATTGGATAAATCCTTTAATCCTTAGGAACTGTACCATTTTCTACTATTTGTTTCATTTCAGTTTAACAGTTAGGCCTTCTACACTTGAATAGATTACTTTTTTTGGTACTCGGATTTGTCTTTTGAAAATCCTTTGTTGGGTATTCCAAACATGCCTGAAGAAGCAATGGGTTTGTGCTGACAGGCTGAGTCTCCTTCCCTTCCATGGATGAATCTTAAAGGTCTCTTCCAACCAAAATGATTCTGATTCCTGCCTCTTCTTTCCCTTCCTGCATGTGTGTTTTCAAGCCCATCCCTTCCTCTGTCCCCCAGTCCCTTTTCTTCCCCAGTCTGTAATGCTCACATGTGCCATTAATTTAAATTTCAAGGACTGTTTGGCCATCTGAAGCAAGAAGTCCTGTTCATATTTTAAAGTGTAAAACTTGTTTTTCATTTCCTTTTCATTATATTTCTGAAAATGTTACAAGTATTTGATGTTAAATTTGATGTTAAATAAAGTGGGACCTGCCTGTAGATCAGTTTGCCCCCCAAGTCAGAGGTGGGCTTGTCACTGCCAGCAGTGAGCCAGCATCACCTTGCATGGCTCTGCTCTTCCAAACCCCACAGGGAAAGGGTGATGGAACTGGCAGGAGAAGTTCCTGTTCAGCTACTTGTGGTGTTTCCATGGCATCTGCCAAGGAAAAGTTTACTGCCTTTAGGGACTTGATGTAGAATCATAGAATTGTTTTGGTTGGAGGAGACCTTTACGGTCATCAAGCTCAATCATTAATCCAGCACTGCCAGGTCACCACTAAACCATGTCCCTAAGCGCCACATCTCCACAGCTTTTAAACCCTCCCAGGGATGGGGACTCTACCAGTGTTCTGGGCAGTCTGGGACAGCCCTGGACAACCCTTTTGGGGAAGAAATTTTTCCTAATGTTCAGCCTAAACCTCCCCTGGTGCAACTTGAGGCCATTTCTTCTTGTCCTATTGCTTGTTACTTACTGCATCTTGCTGATGTCAGATCTTAATGCTTTTAGCAACATGCAGCTTCTGGAAGCAGTGTGTACCAGGGTGTAAGTTTCCTGCTTTTCCTCACAGTTGGAAAGGAGTTGTCATTAAGCGTGCTGGTGTTGGATGAGCTCCTTGTGTAGGATGTTATCTTCCTGAAACCTGCTCACTGGAGGATCCTATATCCCCAAGCCTGGTGGTGTTGGAACAACAATTGCAAGTTGCACAAAGACAGGTCTGCACCAGGTGCTTCTGTGCAGGACACGGGGACAGAGGTTTGACTTTGTGAGGTTATTACAGTAGCTTGAGGTCCTTACAATGTTTGATTTCCTTCAGCCCGAGAAGTCCCCATCCTGTGCTTGGTGCTACTGCTTCAGTGTTCTTACTCTGCTATGGAAAAATGCAAATTGGATGTGTTTTTATAGAGGACAGAAACAGAGCTACAGTGATGTTTATGGGGCCCCTGTTTGCATTTTGTCATCAAAATGGAGTTGCTTCCTGCATCTAGAAAATCAGTTGCTAGTACTGAGAAAAACAGGCTTCTGAGGTTAATCTTTACTGCTGGTTCACTTCAATTTTTTGCTCTTGTGGGAGAAGTCAGATGGCCCAGTTATCAATGCAGAACTGATACAGGCTCCAAAAAATAATTGCACTTTTCCTTCTCAGAGTAAAACCATACTAGGTGTAATTCTGTTTCAGTCCCAGTTGTTTCTAGCATGTTTTTAGCAGTTTTGGAGTCCAGGAGGATTCCCTTTGCGTCCCTTTTTCACATGAGGTGATTTGTACTTCTTTAATGTAGTCTCCCTTGAAACCAAGTCCTTGAATAGTCAGCATAAGTTTTGAATGCGGTGTTGCCTCTGTTACAGTGGGATTACAACCTTTATTTCTGTGTAGAGGTGATTTTTGTCTATCATTAAGTACATTGAAACAGGGTTTGCATTAATCTCTCATCTAAGTTGTCCTCTGCTCAGCTGGAATCCCAAATTTGCTTTCAGAGTCTTTTAAACCCTTGAAATGTCCCAATATTTCTTATCAATAAGGGTCACTTTCTTGCATAGCTAGTGCAACTGCTATTATGTTAGTCCACTGAGAGCCTTGTGTCTTAAGGAGTCTTTATGGTGATCTTTCCAGACAAAGCAGCACTTATACCAGTTTCATGATTTTTCCCCAAGGTAAAATTTTTGCAATCCTGTTGAATCAGAAAAGATCTTTCTCTTCCTGCCTTAAACGTGTTCATCTTTTAAAATAAAAATGAAAAATGGATGCATGAAAAAAGTAGTCATCAAATACAATATCAGTGGAGTAAAAATTGACCAGTCATTCCTACCCCTGCTTTATTTCTCCCAAGGTCCATGCAAGCAGAGGAAGCTCTTATCTTGAAGATTTTCCTGATGTATTGTGTCTAAGATGCAGGTTTTCCTCTCTGCCCATGCTGTGAAATCTTCCATCCATGTCTCTTATCCTGCTACTGGAGAACTGCGCCATCACTTTTCTAGCCTGGATGAAAGCAGCCTTGTCCTACTTCTATCAACTCTGAATATGGCTTGAAAGCACATTTCCCAAGCCTGTGGCTTTGATCATATCATCCCTCTTTACATCTTGTTTGTTCCTCCTTCTTTGTCATACCCAGTACTGAAACTCTTGGTAAGATACCCTGGTATTATCTGTCATCCCATTTATTACCAAAATGTTGGTTTCCTGTCCCCATAGTGCCATCCTAAGTCACCTTGTCATTAAACTTTAAAACAGTTATCTTTTTGCTTAGTTTTATGTGCTTTCCACCTGGGAACAGCTAATATTGTCAAATCCATTCACAGTGTGCTCCACTGTGTTATGGTCATCTTTTAATTTACATTGCATCACCAGGCAAAATGATGATTAGGTAATGAACTTTCAGCTAAGACCTAGAAAAAGGTCTTTTCAGAAGGACTTGCATTCATCTGGAGAATTCTGTCTGGTGGGAAGACTTTTCTGTGCAGATGGTGGGCAGAAGATTGTAATGCAACAGAAACTTGCTGAGGTGTCTTCACTGATTACAGAGAACAAGTCTGGTCCAATGGTATTTCTGGATGAGTGGATTTGTGTGTGATGAGAATTATCATCAGTTAGAAAAGCAAATTGTCCTGGGAAGGAAGATAAAGAATAGCCTTAATACAAGATACAAGACAGCTTAAAGAACAATTTTGTTATGGTGCTGTTTAGCACTGAACGCCCTAAACAAACAGTTTTTGGAGCTTCACAAAGTAATTCGTGCAGGTATGGTGGCTGTGGGAGTAGAGGTAGCTGTGTCATTTTTTGAAGCATTGCTTTGTGGCCTAGCAGAGGGGAAGCAGCCTTCCTTCAGGAGTCAGGAATTGCAATAATTATTCCATTTCTTATCCCCTAACCAAGCACTTTTCTTCATGTATGGAACAGGAGTGACGTGGCTCCAACCCATGTTGTGGTTCCAAGCATTAATGAACTGTTTAATACCATTCTGGAAAGCCAAGGGGGTTTTGTTGTTGTCCTTTCAGGTTTGGTGGTGGATTTTTTTTTAGCAGATGCCTGAAAGTCTTAAGTCTACTTTTGTTTGCTGGATTATTCAAGCTGTACTACATTCAGTAGTTCCCAGTGAAGGCAATTGGCAGTGCTACAGTGTGGTTACTTCATTTAAAAAAAAAAAAAAAAAAAAAAAAAAAAATTCAAACCTATTTATTGAGGATTTTTGATTTATATTTCTAGTGTTCACATAAAAACACTTGGGAGTACATGGCTGTTAAAATCACTGGGACAGTGTTGAAAGAAGTCCGAAAACTTCTGATTATTAACTGCTCCTAGATACTTTGAGATCTACAAACACCAGCTTTCTTGAGAATTTGTGTTATTTCTTCACAGTATACTAAGAATTACAAAGATAAAGAATGTAATGGGTACTTGGAAGTGCCAAGTGAGATGCTTGTGGAACACCATCACAGTGGTCTGCTTGGGTACCACAGCACTGTCATAAATAAAACTAACAGGTGGTAACTTAGAGCAGGTAAGTTTTGAAAAATTACTGGGTGCTAGTTTAAAGGAAGGCGGGAAAAGACTAAGGAATTTCTTGTTTTAAAGATTGAAGATGCACTTTGAAGTTTAGGTGTGGTTCTGATGAACTTTTCTTCTCCTTAGCAATATTGGGGCATATTTTTTCTAAGCTTACAGAAGAAATAACATGTGACATAGAAGTACTCCTAAAGTTCAGAGAAAATTCACCAAACCATCAGGGCCAGGCAGATTCCTAGCTCTGGCCATTTCCCTTCACTGCAGTGTCAGTGCAGGTGGGAAGCTGGGGTGGAGAGGGATCCCTGAACTGCCCCTGCAGCTGCTGGGGCCACTTGTCCTCAGGGTGGGATACCCTTGGCTGGGCTAAGCTGATCCCATTGTCTCTCTGCACTTTGCCATCGTTGGAGAGAAAGGGATGGGTGTGGGTTTGGCTTCTCCAACCAGTTTGGGTGGTGGTGGTCCTCTGCTAGCTGTGGAAGGGATGGGATAGATGGCTCAGATGTAGCTGCAGTTTCTTGGCCGCGTTGCTGCTCTTGAAAAGCTGTTTCTGAACCTGACCGCTTCAGTGGTTAGGAGCTGTTTCATTTCCAGCATGGTTTTTTACTTTTCTTTAGCATAATATTCTATGCAGTGCAGCAAGTTTTAAGTTATCAGCAGTGTGCTGTGGTTTTTTTCCATACATACTCTTCTGTAGAGTGAAGCATCTATGAAACAGAAAAGACTTTTCCAAACATAGTTTCCTTGTATCATCTCTTCAAGTTTATATAAAATAAATGGACCTAGTGGCAGTTTACGGAAGAGTGGTGGAAGAATTTTTGTTGCCTGTCAAAATCTGTGCATGCATGCATTTATCAGGTTTGAAAATCTGAAAACATTTGGTGTGGTGATGGTGTGTGATCACAGAGACCAAAAGGTTTACGCAATTTGGCCATCACTTCCCACTGAAACTGGTAACAGGCATGGGAATTGCCAGTAATGGTCACTGCCTATAGGCTGCACGGCTTGGGAAGAAACTTGCTCTCTACCACAGGAGGGCTTTTCAATCTCGATTGCTCTTTAAAGCAGTCGTGGTTTGTAGGTGTGCAGTAACCAAGGGAAGGGTGTAGATGGCCTCTTTGCAATTAAAAATAATCTCGTTACCAGAGTGTGGGGGCTTTGCCATGCCTCTGTGATTCTGGGAGCCTTAGGATGGGTGAGCAAGCGGAGCCTGGTTTGGGAGGTGAGGAGGGATG
>NW_008607613.1:7688-18427 GCF_000691845.1 Merops nubicus | reverse complement strand
GGCATGCCTGCTCTGAGATGTCTGACCACGTGGTGGTGCTCCCCATGTCACCATCAACATGTTCAGAGGCGTATGTACCAGTTCATTCACTGAAAATCTCTTGGGGTTTAGTAGCAGTTGCTAAGCAACTGCAAAACACTTCCAAATGGTTATTTTTCTTCCTCACCCTGGGCCGGTCCTGGCAGCAGGGAGAGGAGGAGTGAGGAGCGTGGTGGGGTGGCTGCCCGGGAGCCGCTGGCTGTCCTTCCTTCCACGCGTCGCTGCCAAGGTGATGGAGAAGCGCCCAGACTCTGCGCCCCCCCTTGCAAATTCACAACTCTTTTACACTGTCACAGCATTTCTCTTTTTTTTATGCACATAAATATCACCCTCAACAAGAGAAGACGCTGTATTTTAATCATTCCTCTGACAAGGAGCGAAATTCTCCAGTAAGACTTGGATATTTTTAGGCAGACGTGGAGCAAAGGGACACAGAATGAAAGCTCTGCTGCTGCTGACCCATCAGTGGGTGCCCTTGGAGGATGTGTGTGCTCTCAGTGTGGGCATCAATGAAAATAACTCCCACTTTTGCACTGCAGCCAGATGTGCCAACCATTTTAGTGGCTGGCATGCCAGCTATTAAGTTCTAGATTCTATAGTCCATATTTCAAATTACTTCCCATAAATTACGACTTGCACATGAGGGTTATTTTCAACTTAGTGTAGCTTGAAATTGGCTGGTGCTTCATGCATTTTTATCATTAAAATACAATGTCCTCATTGGCTGAAATTTAGTTTGAGTGCTTGATGTATTTTCAAGCACCTTAGTTTTACAACTTACATAGGGTTTTTTGGCAGAAGGGCAGCTCGTTGGGATCCAGAGCCACTAGTTTGTAGTAGCAACTGTTGGTTCTTCTCCTTATCAGTTTTTCTTTCCAATTAAGATTTAACACTTTGGACTTCCAGAGTGTGGTGAGGATTATTTTACCTAATGATCTAAATGGGATAATACTAAAGTAAAGACTTCTTCTTCAAAACAGCTGGGAAATGACTAGGTTGTGAGACCCCTACATTTCAGTGGGAAGTACCCAGGCTGTGATTTTTGTGACAACATCTGTAAAAGGATCTGGTGTTCCTTTTCTCATATAAATCATAGAATCATTAAGGTTGGAAAAGAAATGCAAGAGAATTAATGATTTGGAAAAGATTATCCTAAAGTTTTTTTTCACATTGCATCTTTTATAACATAATGGGGGAATGTACAATTGCTAATGCCTTTAAATTTAGTTCTCTTGTGATATTTGGAGCACTCGCAGATACAGGGCTTTTAAACTTTGTAGTTTGTTGGGGTTTTAACTTTTTTCCCCTCAGGTACATGTTCAGTGCTGCATGTGAAAATTCCCTGAGCTTTTTCATTTTATAAATTATAGCCTATAAACAGTAGAGGTGAGAAAACCACAGACACAAATGGTTGCAGTCTTATGCAGGCTGTACAACTATGCTAAACCAGCCAGTTGAAGTTAGGAGGTCAGGCAGGCTGAAGATGGGCAATGCTAGATGCTTTATGTGTAATTTTGTTTTAGTTACCCATTCATGAATATGTGTGCTTAGAAAAGAACATCATGTATTCTTCCTCCAAACTCCACCCATGCCGCAGAAAGTCACTCACAGCTCAATAAGCATACCCTCAGGAAGTTTGAAGATGTCAACAAGTTAGGTGAGAGTGTTGATCTGCTTGAAGGTAGGGAGGCTCTACAGAGGGTTCTGGCCAGGTCCAGGGTTTGCTGTGACCCTGCATTTGGGTCACAGCAAACCCACACAGTGCTCTGGGCTTGGGGAAGAGTGGCTGGAAACTGCCCAGCAGAAAAGGTTGTTGGTCTGCAGCTGGGTGAATATGAGCCAGTGTGTGCCCAGGTGGCCAAGAAGTCCAACAGAATCCTGGATTGTATTAGAAATAGCGTGGCCAGCAGGACTAGGGACAGGATCATCCCTCCTGTGCTCGGCACTGGTGAGGCTGCACCTTGAATCCTCAGTTCAATTTTGAGCCCCTCACTACATGAAGGACATGGAGGTGCTGGAGTGTGTCCAGAGAAGGGCAGCAAAGCCAGTGAGAGGTCTAGAGCACAGGACTTGTGAGGAGCTGTTGAGGGACCTGGTGTTGTTTAGCCAGGAGAGAGAGAAGCTCAGAGGAGACATTTTTGTTCTCAACAACTCCCTGACAGGAGGCTGGAGCCAGGTGGGGATTGGTCTCTTCTCACAAGTAACAAGCAATAGGACATGAGCAAATGACCTCAAGTTGCACCAGGGGAGGTTTAGGTTGGACACTTTCCCGAAAGGGTCATCCAGGGCTGTCCCAGGCTGCCCATGGCAGTGGGGGTGTCCCCACTCCTGGAGGGGTTTCCAAGCCATGGAGATGTGGTGCTGAGGGACATGGTTTAGTGGTGGCCTGGCAGTGCTGGGTGAATATCTGGACTTGATGAAGTGAAAGGTTTTTCCAACTTAGAACGCTAGTGCTATTGGCAAGTGTATCCTATAAACCAATACATCTACCTGTTATGGACACAACCACGAACCAGTGACTTTTTTATTTCGACACGGGAAGTCAGAAAAAGTTTGTATTATCTCAGTAGTTTTCCAAAGATTTTTATGAATGGTAAGACCACAGGAATACCCCAGGGAGATTCTATCTTTTAAAAGAAAATAACAAAATAATTTTTTTTTTTCAATATTTTAATTCAAATATTTTATGCCATTTGAAAAAAGACCATTCTGTGAAAACTTGCTGGGATGGATGAGGCTCCTCATCCTCACGAGATCCTGTAAAAACCCTTGTATGAAGGCAATGTGTGGTGTGGTTGGTTGGTGAGGTCTGGCTGTACTGAGAGCATTTTTTGGGGGGGTTATGAATTTATTATTTATTAGATATAAAGAAACTAGTATTTTTATCAAATTTACTTGAATACAGGGCAGATTCTGTGGTGTCTGTGGATGTGATGTCCGTGAAGATATCTTTTGAATATTGAACTTTATATGAGAATGTTTTTATCTTGAATGTTCTCAGATTGAAGATTGTCTGATCCAGCATGGCAGGTTGACTTCTAGGGCATCTACTGCCATTTAACATGCCCCAGGGTATCTGAGACAGCAGGATGGTCAGGGTCCTGGTGTGTGAGAAGCTCTGAGAGTGAGGTGTCATGTTTTAAATAGTGTTGTGACAAGGAAGGAGTGTCTTCTGTTTGTGACCAGTCTGCAAAAGTAAAACCAAGCATTGGGTGTTAGAACTTCATATGTCTGGAAGTTGAGATTACAGAGCCCTTTAGCAAGTCTTAAGAACTTTTTTGTTGCTGGTGGTGTTGTTGAATATGCCTGATAAAGAAAGGTCTGTAACTTAGTATTAATTTTTAAAAAGCTGTAGGCATAGTTAAAAAAGGCAAACACAAAAAAGGCCAACAAAACCCCAAGCCCCAAAAGCAAGCATATTTATAACTTGCTTGGTTGCTAACTTGATTATATTGGCTATGTACTACCAAAATGGACCACTTTTTACATTATGTTACCATGGTAACATTGATTTACTAATTTAGAAGCCCTTCAGGCAGGTTTGGAGAACACTAACATTGCACTGGGATACCACAACATGAAAAGACTTATTGTCAAAGTAACTGCTAAATGTTTATGATGAGCCCTGTAGATACATCTAGACTTGGCCACCCCTCAATTTCCATTAGGATTCAGATTTTTTAATATTATTAAAAAAATCTGTGACCAAAACCAGATTAATATTAATTTTATCATAATGGTTGCACTGTTTTTCTTACTATTTCCTTCTTGGAATTGGACCTTTGGGGTCCTATTGTGGAAGCCATGGTAGATGTCCCATTGAAATTCTATGTCCTTAGTATAATACTTATTCTCAATTAATAAACAAAGAACAAATAATTAAATTTGCCATCAGTGGAGAGGATGAAATATTTGCTGGGAATGCAAATGCCTGTTTCTGAGATGTCTCAATGTCACTGTTTCTTACTACATCTATCATTTCCAGTATCTCATTGTAAAGGAAAAAAAAAATGTAAAATCAGATGTTGTTGTCCCTGTGATGGGTCCTGTACAGTGGAGCAATTTATAGACTCAACTCACAGAATCACACAGAATAGTTAGGGTTGGAAAGGGACCTCTGGAGATCATCTCGTCCAACCCCTTTGCTCCAGCAGGGTCACCCAGAGCAGGTTGCCCAAGCTGGCATCCAGGCAGGCTAGAAATCTCTCCAGAGAAGGAAACTCCACAGCCTCTCTGGGCAGCCTGCTCCAGGGCTCCATCACTCTCACAGGAAAAAAGTTTTTTTCCTTGTGTTTAGGTGGAACTTGCTGGGTTCCTGTTTGTGCCCATTGCCCCTTGTTGTGTTGCTGGGCACCACTGTGAAGAGTCTGGCCTTATCCTCTTGACCCTCACCCTTTAGATACTGATCAGCGTTGGTACGATGCCCTCTCAGTCTTCTCTTCTCCAGGCTCAACAGCCCCAGGTCCCTCAGCCTTTCCAAGGCACAGAGATGCTCCAGTTTTTTGTGCTTTTGTGGCTCTCTCTCCACTAGTTCCTTGTCTCTCTTGACCTGGGGAGCCCAGAACTAGCCACAGTACTCCAGAGGTGACCTCACTGGGGTAGAGTAGAGGGGAAGGAGAACCTCCCTCAACCTGCTGGCCATACTCTTCTTAGGACGTTTGCCTTCTTGGGCCCATTTGCCAGGGGACCATATGCCTTCTTGGGCCCATTGCTGGCTCTTGGTGAACTTGTCCACCAGGACTCTTAGGTCCTTCTCTGGAGAGCTGCTTTCCAGCAGGTCAAGTCCTAATCTGTAGTGGTGCAGGGGGTTATTTCTTCCAAGGTGCAGGACCCTACACTTGCCCTTGTTGAACTTCATGAGATTCCTCTCTACCCAACTCTCCAGCCTGTCTAGCTCTGACTGCAAAACAGCAGCAAAAACCTTGAACTTGTTCTCATAATACCCTCTAAGGCTGCTGTGAGACCATAGTTCTTGCTGAGGTTGGCAAGAGCTATGGTTGTGTGGGACTGAGCAAGGCGTGTGCCTGGGGTGCTTTTAAGTTATGGCCTTTTCACCAGTTGTCATCATGGGGGGGGGCTGGCAATGATTCTTCACTCTCAGTTCAGAACACCACGTGCTTTTCTATCACCTATCAATGTATGTGCACACAACTGGACTTGTCACTGCTTTCCCTTACTCGGTTATGTTAAGCAAAGGCAACCTTAGCATGGGAAACAAAGCAGTATTTATTACAGCTCACTTGAATTGATTCTGCAGTCTAACTGAAGAAGACTTTTGCCAGCAAAGAAGTGACAAGAAGATTGGAATATCAAGAAACAGTTAAAACAAAGTTGACTGAACAGGAACCTCCTTTGCAGAAGTATATTTAACCAACTCTGCTTTGTAATGACTTGGCTTGCTGCCTCTTCCACGATAATCTCTTAAAGTCTTTTTTAGGGGTAGAGGTAGATTTTAATCTTATTTTTAAAGTGGTACTGAATGGACAGATCTGGAAATCATCAGTAAGGATTAGATGGCAGCAGCAGCTTGGCCAAAATCTAGGATGTTCTAATTTCTGAGCTTTTATTTAAAAAAGAAAAAGAAGGCATTTTTACTTCTGGTCTCAGGGGTTACTGTTAAACCTGCAAGAGGATGCAGCTGAAACTGCCATATCCTTGTGTGTCTGAGAAGCTCTGGACTGCCCAGAGCTCAGAGACGTTTCATTTACCATGGCAGCCTTCAAGAGTGTTGACTCTGAAGCGGAACAACTGCAGCCCGTGCCTGGAGACTGCTGTATCTTCTCATCTGAACATGCAGTGAGTGTGCCTGTGTACAGTGCTCCTTTAAAGGTCGAGGGAATAAATAACCCAAACAAACACGATGCTGTGCTCATGCCAGGATGTCAAGCTTTGCCATAACTGTTCAGGCTGTGCAGGCGTGAGTTTAGGAGGAGTAGCCAGGCTGTGGACAGGGCATGTCAGATGCAGATACTTACATTAAATACAGTATTTGACATTAGAAAAACTGAACAAACCTTCAGTAGAGCGTCCATGTTTCTCACAACTCAGAACTGAGCCAGGCTATAAACGGTGCTTCTCTTCTTTGTCCTCCTCTTCCCCTTTGGGTGAGAGGACTTTATTTTATCCTCGATCAATTCTTTATCCTGATTTTGCTGTGCCCCTACAAGCAGTTACCCCAGGGATGTTTTGGAGGAGAGAGAAGGGTCTTGTCGCCATGAAAGGTGGGCAGAGCCTTTTTCCTGCTGGACTACAGCTCCCTGTAGCCCTGTTGAAGTGCAGAGGGTTCCTGCAGCAACCCGTCCTCGTCACTGTGCCACTTCTCTCAGCAGCCTGACCCTGCCCAGCCGCTTGATCTGCAGTGCTGTGTTGTGCTGCTGGGCCAAAACAGCCTCATTTTAGGTCAGAGAGGTAACGGATCAGTGCCAGAACAGCACCTAAGGAAGCTGGTCTCACATGGGGCTGGGCTGCAGACAGATCTCCGGGTGAGTCTAGGATGCACACCCGTCTTTCCCTTTGAGGAGCACTTTGATGTTGGACGTAGCACAGAGGGGAGCACTGGTGGGGACCAGGATGGAATGGGTGGGAGTCCAGCTTCACGCCATCAGCCTCATGAGTATGGGTGAAACAAGGACCCTGTCTTAATGGCTGAGTCACTGTGCTCAGTGGCAAGAATGAGCCTTGGCCGTGGAGATGGCAGCTGTGGTCCCACTCCCTGCAGTGTGTCGTCCCAGCCAGATACCCCCCAGCACTTCCACACGTGCTCTGGAGCCATCCCAGCTGTGTTCCAGCTGCACACTGCTCCCTTGCCCTGCAAAAGTAAATAACCACTGTGAGTTTGAATTGCATTGCCTAGCAAGAGCAATTTCCTCTTTCCACACGCTTCACTACTTACAGCTCAGTAACAGGAGCAATTGTATTTGGGAATTATGTAGAGATTTTAATAAAAATTGTAAGTCTAGCTGGATTTCCCTACCTAAAATATTTTCTGACAGCAGTGATATAGGTGAAGAACTTGTCCTGCCTGAGCACCCTACTTAGCTTTCCCATTTTCACCTCCCTTTGCTACTAACTGTATTTTTTGGATATCTGAGAGGCCTTTTCCATTTGGTCTTGCTAGAGGACCAGTATCCCAAGGTTTTCCAAGCTTGAAATAGCAAGTAGAGTGGTTTGGGGTGCAGATACACATCCACTAATTGCTTTCAGAGCATTTGGGGGAGTGGGGTGGTGTCCTTTTTATTTTGTGGGTGGGTGTTTGTTGCTTTTTTGTGTGTGTGTGTGGTTTTTTTTTTTTGTTGTTTTTGTGGGGGGGGTTTTGTTTGTTTTTGTGGGGGGTTTTGTTTCTGGGTTTTTGTGTGGTGTTTGTTGGTTTGTTTTATTTTTTTTTCCCCCAACCCAGCAATGTGTTTGAAGGGCTGCTCATTCCCATTTCTTGTTCCCAGTGTCCCAAGGTTTTATTTACCTTCACATTAATAATTGCCATGACTAATTTATTTTTTTTTTCACCATGATCTGGGTTTTACTGTTGGTGTCAGTGACACAAGTTGCATGTTTTCTCACAGTCTAGCGAAGGAAAAGACAGAGAACAGAGCTGTTGCCATGACTCCAGTTAACATACCATATGGTGCCTACATCACCTTTATCTTGTATCATGGTCTACTGCAGAAAAATTATTGCAAACACCCTTTTATTTCCAAAGTCAAGTCTTCAATTTATTTCTTTTTAGTTTTTCTAGGCTGCTGCATATTGTGTGCAGAGCAACTGTTGTTCTTAGACTAGTAAATAAACTCCTCAGGTGCTAAAGATAACCTCACCATAAACTATAAAGAATTATTTTCTACTATTTCTTACCTTTTAAGCAGCATTATTGTTTAGTATTCCCAGGACATTGGCATCTCTTGAAGTGTCTTTTTTTCTTCAATATAGTAATATAATCTCTGATCCATGGGTCTGTTACTGATGTTTTCTCCTTACTTTGCTGCTTCCTATTGCTTTATTAAACAAGTCAGTCTAAGCTTATATAACTTTAATTTTGGGTTGTTTTGTTAGTGGGTTTTTTTATTTATTTTTTAAAATAGTTTATATTTCATTTGTGTCAGTATTTTAGGATTTTAAGTCAAAATTGCTTCAGCAAAAGTAATCTGATGGGATAAAACAGAATTTAACTGTTGCATCTTTCTTCCAAAGCTTTGTCCTGCTTCATCTCTCCAGAAGACTTTGGTTTTGTCCTTTCTAAACTAAGCTGATTATTTGAATGGGATTCAGATACTGTATGAACCACATGAAAATTAGGAAGAGCTGAAAGTACAAGTCTGGACAAATAGTTGAAGCTCAAAAGAATCTAAAGAGGTTTGGAACATGAAACAAAATGCAAAATAGTAATTAACTTTACAAAAGTTAATCCCAAATAAAACTATTGCCTGTTATGGAAAGATTTCAAAAATAGTAATTCCATTTAAAAAAAAATGGGAATAATACTAGTAAAGGTCTGAAGTATGGTGTGAGGGAGCCTTACATGTATTGGCCATATAAAGATGCCCAACTGAGCGTGCTGTAGGAGGGGAGTAGCAGCTCTTGAAGATCTGATCCTGGCCCACTGAAGCTGGTGGAGGATCCCTTTTGATGTTCATAGGCACTGCAGCAAGCTCTGTGCTTCTCCTGTGTGGACACCTTGAATAGGTGATCACTGACAGATGCTTTAGCCCTTGGAGGAGATGAGCAATGTCTGAAAGATTTCAGGAAGCCAAAGCACAAATGTCAGAAATGAAGTTGAAGGCAAAATAAACTTCAAGTACAAAAGAAATTTTCAGCGTAGGAGATGTAACAAGCATCAGAGATTAACAGAGAAAAATATAAACAAAATTTCTTGAATACTCATTTTGCAGATGCATAAGCCCAGAGGATGGTGTGCTACAGAAATAGGGAAAAGTCTCTAGCACTTGTGTCTCTAGTACTAGATCAGCTAACAAGCCGTTAGCTAAGAGATGGTAGAGAGCAATCTTTAGTTGCCAGGGTAATGAACTGGAGAAGGGATCAGCTCTTATTCCTAACATCTGTAATTCCTAATTGCTTATTAGCCTTTTATATGTGTGAAAGTTGTAATAAGACTGCCTGTCTCTCTGATTCTCCTGCAAGACTCTCACTGGAGGGGAAAAAAAAGCAAGCATCCCATGAATGAACTTTGCTGTTTCTCTAAAATCTTAGCAACTAAATTTGATGATAAGAACTTATTATAACAGTTGAGGTTTCTGTTGTCATGATTTAGAGAAGATACTGGGTTTTCTTCTATTTATAATTTGATTTGCAGCTCTTTCATGTAATCTATCCCCATAAAGTGTGGTTGTTTTTGCCCTCAGTTGGCCCTATCTGACACGTCTCCTTAATCTCTCTTCTCATACTGTGACCCATCCAAACTATTTTTCTCCACTGTGAATCATTTGCAATGCCCTATGACAAGCTGGGCTGCTTCAGTCACTAGTGAATATTCAGTAGATGTAGCTTGTGCCATCATCCCTCTGTTAGTCTCTGGCTAAGCCCGTAGCCAGTAGGCCAAAGTCCTCACAAGTCATCTTCCCTTGGATTGCCTGCACTGCCTCTCTTTGGGGATGCCTCCAGGAGAGTAACACAGTAGGATATGAACCTGTAGGATGAGAATTATGGGATGAGCTAAAACATCTTGTATCCCAGCATGGTGGGGGTTGGAAGGGACATTTGGAGATTGTCGTGTCCAACTCCCCTGCTCCAGCAGGGCCACCCAGAGCAGGGTGCCCAGGATCATGTCCAGGCAGGTTTGGAGTCTCGACTGAGCAGGAGGCTCCACAACCTCTCTGGGCAGCCTGCTCCAGGCTCAGGCACTCTCACAGTGAAGAAGTTGTTCTGTATTGTATCTACTAAGCTTTTCCCCTCTGGATTCATGTGTGGTTGAACATTGTGATTGTGGTCATGTAGGAGCCATTCTTCTGCAAAAACATGCTAGTTGCTCTAAGTGTGTCTAATTTTTTTTTTTTTTTCCTTAAAGAACTACAAGAGGGAAAAAAACCCCAAATGTGGAGTCCAACAACTCAAAAGCAGTTTGAGTAGGTGTGGGTGCAAGAGCTCGCCCTGCCACGTTGCTCTGGGACATCTTCAGCCACAGAGAGGCTGGCTGCTGGGGAGCTCCCCGTCCAGCGATCTGGGGATAACAGAGCCCCAAGGGCATCCCCCTTTCACCTTCACTACCATGGGGCCTGGCTACGTTTCTCACCTTCCCATGACACAAGCAGTTAGCTCCTTAAGGTGCTTTACTCTCTCAAGCCTTGGGTCATTTGTAGGAGGGTGAGTAAGCTGCCAGTTTGACATCCTCAGCATCCAGGGTGCCAGATTTCTCATCAGTGAGGTCCAGCAGCGTTTGTCAGCGCTGAGCTGAGGTGCCAGCACAGCCCTGAGCAGCCTCCAGCAGAGATAACTCTTATCGTGTGTGCTGCTGCTTTTCCTCACATGGTGACAATTTCTGCCTGCTGTTGGTCCCCACTTTGTGTCCTGGCAGCAAACACGACCAAAAGATGCATTTTCATGCAATTCTAGTGTTTCAGTCTCCTAGCAGCAAACTTCAGGAAAGTTCATTCTTCTTCCTGATCACTTTGCCCCTTTCCTGCCACGTTCAGCATTAAATATCTCCTGTGCTGACTCTGTTCTTTAAATTGCACTGGGGCTGTCACCTCATT
>NW_008607613.1:6553-7657 GCF_000691845.1 Merops nubicus | reverse complement strand
CAGGAAAACAGGCAAGTGTGGAAAACCCAGCCCATTGCCATTCCCTGGGATCGGAGCAGCACGAGTGACCTAAATTTGAAATGCTCTGTCCTCTGTGGCTGATCCATCATCCTCGGGCTGCAGCTTCAGAGCAGGAAGTGCTTCTGTTGAGGAGCAAGATCTCTACCAGTTTAATCTACTAAAACGTGGAGTTTGGAAATATGGGACAAAAACGAGGGAAGTACAGAAAGGAGGAGAAAGAAAAGCAGAAAGAGAGGAGTAGTGCTGGAGATGCTTGACTAAAGGACAAGAGCTTCCATTTTGGTCATATGCTGGGGTGTTTCAACAGTTCAATTTGTTCATTTTCTAGAACAAGCATGAAATCACTATATTTGTGTAAATGGACAATAATAATAGGTTACAAAGGCATCACATCCACTTTTTTGAGTGGGAGGAGAAACCAAGAGCTGCCTGAAGGCAAAACATCTCTTTCTTTGAAAAAGATCCTTTTTATTTGTGTTTTGCCATTGCCCACACTGCTGCTGGAGAGCATCTTTCCAACCTGCATCAACTGATTCCGCGGGTGGCCAGCTGTGCTCAGTGCTTCCTCCAGGTCACAGCTGCCACAGTTTGCTGCTGGCTCTTACATATCTGTGAACGGGGGCACACACGCCCAGGGTGTAGAATGTGAGATTTAGGAGCACTTGGCAACAGCCTCCACACATTCCAGTCATGGTGCCTGCTCATTGAAAAACAGAGAACAGAAAAACCCAGGAAGGTTTTCCTGAGGAAGAGTAAGATGCAGCTTGTAGAAGCACGCCTCATTTTGCTGTTAAAAGCAGAGCAGTTTTGGTTTACTTCCAGGCCACAAAATACTCCTGAATTCTTTCCTGACCCCCAGTGATGGCACCAGTTACTCCAGAGCAAGGACCCTGTCAGCAGTGTCGACCCAGGGCTATTTTTTCCAGAGTCCATCTGACCAATAAGAAAAAATGTTTTGGTTGGTTTTGTAGGGCTTTCGAACACAACCCCCGTGAGCGTTTGGGGTGAGTCCCCCCTTTTCCTTGATAATGAGAAGTTTCTGGGTGGTTGTGCTGGTTGAACAGTCCAGAGGAAAACAGAAGC
>NW_008607613.1:0-6522 GCF_000691845.1 Merops nubicus | reverse complement strand
CAGGGGCTTGCAAGGATTTATACTGGGTTTTGCCGACGCCTATTTTTATATCAGAGATGGTAAAAACAGACTGACATATCTAGTCTATCTGCTTGGGAGGAGGAGATTTCATTTCCATATGCATCCAGTCTTGCAGTGGGTTTATTTAATAAGCTGAGTTACTTGTTTTAGCTCATCTGCTTTTCTCCTTTCCCCTGGACCCAATCCAGAAAAGGTCTTGAAAGAGGAGGTTTTCTGGGGGAAAGGAGATTTGAATTGTATCACAGAGGAAAAATTGAAAAGTCTCGCAAAATTTGATGGCTAGATTTGATATCTTGGAGTTTTACTTGGTCTAGAAGTGTTCTACTCTCTCCAAGCCCTAGTGATCTGTGGGGATGATGATCCTCTGTTATTTTTATTCTTACAGTATCTTATTCTAAGAACTGAATAATTTCTTTATCAAATGAGTTCACTCTATCTCTGGCAGTGTTTCTGACATCTGTCATTAACTCATATCTCCTCCTGTCACAAGGTAAATGCTGTTTACTCTTTATAAAATATTTTGCATTATAGACAGCAACATTTTACTTGGGATCTTCATCCTTCTTTGCAGGAATTGGAAAGTATGCTTGGGAAGAAAGCAGTGATTTTTCTGGAGTTCAGGGTAAAATACATAAATATTATAAACACACAGATATAAATATATATGTAATGTAAAAAAGTTTGTATTTCCAGTGATCTCGTTTTAAGTTTTATCATGCAATACAGAAATTAATAGAACATTTGGCACTTCAGTTATTCATTTTCTACTGTAGTAGCTACTGATGATGAATGAAAGAAATTAATCCGGGGCAGGGGGGGAGGAAGGGAGGGGAAGCTGCTTTATAAGGATTAGTAAAATACTGTCAATATCATGAAGTTTTACAGAAATTTTCATTATCAGCCTGGTATATATTTACCTTCCAATGCCTCAATAGTGTCACATGAAAAAGCTGGAGTCTGCTACACTGATGTAATTCACTGCTTCACTGTGAAAATATAACGTATGTAGATATTCATTTAGCAGTTTTGTGGGGTTTTCCCCCCAAGTTATTGTGCTTCTATATACTTAGAGGAACGCCTCTTAGGTTTTGCACTTTTACTGATGTAAATTCAGAAATACAAATAGTTGTTCACTTTTCTGCAGTGTGGAAAATAGGTGTAAATTCATATTTTTAAAATTTAATTCAATCTGTTGAGAAGAAATTGAACAGATTTGCCTCAAAACTGTGCCCCAAAAAAAAAGAATACTGTTTTTGAAGTCCTGTAGCACAAATAGAAATCTAAAAGAAACTGGGAATAAGGAATAAAAAAAATATGTACAGTTGTTCATTTAATGTTTTGTATCATTACTGCCCAAATTTGTGGCTTTGACAGATTTTTCTTGTTATCGTTTCCGTCCCATACATTTTAAAGTATGAGACTTATAAGCCTGCTTTTTTTAATGTATCTACTCATTCCTGTTTTATCTTATCCCTTTTGCTTTTATCTGCATATTTTAAGCCAGAGCTCATAATGGTATTCAAGCTTTAAAAAAATACTTCACAAAATTAATTATTTAATGCATGGTTTGTCACTTTTAATTTCAGAACAGCTGTAAGGTAAATAAATAAAATAATAAAATCTTTACAGCACAAGGGCGCAGGGAGTTTTTCAGATAACTGCTTTCCATGTAAGATTACAGCTAAAAAAGAGGTTCATAATTTGCTGAACTTTGACACTTTTAAAGTTTGTATTATAACAGCACTTCATAGGCTATAGATGAGGCTACTTCAAGTTCTGTTGTAAATCTGACTTTACAAGGCTTGTGTGTTCTGCAGGCTACTAAAAATCACTCTAGGATTGAATGTGTGAAATAAAAAAATATTAAAACCATTTTTTTTTTTTACATTCAGGGCTTTTTCTCACATTAGATTTTGTTTAACCAAAATTTCATTGTTATCAAATCTTTGAATAAATCTTAAAAGTGAGGGAGGAAGGAGAAAAAAAAAAGAAAAAAAGTAAAGACAATGCAGAAATACAAGACTCACATCTGCACAGTAAAGTTTAAAGTATCAACATGAGCTTTTGGCACTGGAGAAAAGGACATAAATATTTAGCATGAAACATAGTGTAATAATAACTGATAATGTTTTCACGTGGTTAGAGCACAAGCCTCCCCATGAGCTACAAAGGATAAGCTGCAAGTCCCAGAAAGTTGGCTTTTCTGGAACAAAAATATTGCACATCTTTTCTATGTTTGAAAAGTCTGGTGTTAAGCAGGAGAGGAAATGATCTGACTTGAAATTTGCAGGTTTTATTGAGTATTTATCATTTTTTTTGCATAGTATTGTTTGAAGGACTCACTTGCTTGGCAATGTAAAATGAAAACACAAAGAGTTAGGAAGTGTGATTAAAAATCTAAGTCTTGATTTCACATGTTTGTGACACATTAGCCATTGGTCAGTGTGCTGTGCTTTGGAGCATGAGTGATTTTGATTCAAGGGCTGCTCTGGCAACCTCCTCAGAAGATTTGCTGCCTTCACGTTGTAGTGGTGATGTGAGACCAGTTCAGGGTTTGGCTCAGGGCTGCTGCATTAATTCCCCTTGATGTCCACGCTGCTTCTTCTGGTAATTTACTTATTCTTCACTACTAGAGTAGTTGGTTTTTGCTCGGTTGTCTAATGGGAAAAGAACTGGGTGATATCCAAGGGTGGCAGCCAGCCCACCCATGACCTGCCAGCAGGGCTTTCAGTGGCCTCCTCTGTGGGGAGGAAACGAGGTTAAGAGCAATCAATACAAGGGCCTGGAGCAAAGATCTACAGATTTCTCTCCTTCCCTTGTTTCTGTGGGCTTGAAGTCACATTAATTTCCTTCACCAAGGTATAATTAGCTTTCAGAGGGCCAAGGGTTGATGAAAGGAACACGCTGCCCTTCCTTACCAGGTCATAGTACCAGGCTGGCATTGCTGTTCTCAGGTGTTTCCATGCACAGGGCACATTATGTGGCTTTGGAGTGAAGAAGAGAGAATTGGGGAAGCTATTGTCTCTGCCCACCATGTAAATCACAACATGTAGACCTGAGGGAGCCCCAGGAGTCATGAAATCTGTGGCACACAATGTACCTCTTAGACAACAGCGTGCTTTTGTTTTGAGCTTGGAGGGACACTTCACTGGGCTTGTTTGGACCAGCAGAGATAACCAGGCTTGCATTGGCACAAGAGATCCAAAAGAAACCTGCCAGGAGAAGAAGGGAAAATTAGTGCAGGGTAAAAACAACTCCTGAGGATTATGTGTCCTGTCACTTTGGTCCCTGGCAAAGTGGCTAACTGCCAGCTTCTCCTGTCCATCTCCCACACGGCCTTAAGCGTGTTTTAAGATGTACTGGCTCTTTGTCTAAGGTTGTTCTGTGCAGGCAATTGCAAGAACTTGTGTAAGGATTCAGATGGGGGGGAAATTGGGATTTTTTTTCAGATTTTTAGGTATTGCCTACATTCTGGATATTTAAGTAGCTATTTCTCAGTTTTGTGAGAAAACTGCTTTTCTTTCTTTTAGGCACTGCTTAGACACTATTAGTCTTTTAGACACTGTTGTTTCAAGGGAGGGAGGGATTTACCTGTGAAACTTGCTTCTCTTCAGATGTCCTCTGTGGGGGAAAAAAAAACCAAAGATGGCTTTTTACTAGTACTATTTTTACTATAGCCAGATCTACACTTGAGCACTTTTACTTGCTGTATTGTTTACTTGTGTTGTCTAACTTGAGCTTAAATGTGCCAGACAGCTGGGGACTTGGTTCCCAAGTTCTTGTTCATAAGGTTATTACTGGAGAGAAGTTGTTCCCTTGAGCAGTTTTACTGCTGTACATCTTCGGAACAGGCTGCCCAGGGCAGTGGTGGAGTCCCCATCCCTGGAGGGATGGGAAAGCCATGGAGATGTGGTGGTGAGGGACATGGTTTAGTGGTGACCTGGCAGTGCTTGGACTTGATGATCTGAAAGGTCTCTTCCAGCCAAAATGATCTATGATTCTAAGAAGCAAAGCAAGGACAGGAGCTCTAAGTAGGTACAGCAGGGCTCTTCCTAGAGGAAAGGAATTGAGTTACCTGATGTTTGGTGGTGCAGATGTGCTGTTGGCCTTGGTTTACCTGCTTTGAATCCATGTTGTAATGAAGTCATGTTCTATCAGGCAGGACAGTTGTTCAAGTGCACAATAATGGGAACATGCATGACAGCAAAATCCTTTCATAATGACACTACCTGGCTGGAGCATATCTGGTTGCATACTAGAAGCATCAGAGGTAGGAGGTTTTGTTTTAGGAAGTGTGAAATAGTGTGCCTGCAGGCAGCTGTGCCACTTTGGTGTGAAGGTGACTGTGGAGGGTGGTTTCCCAAGTGTGATATGAAAAAACGTGTGCTCATTTTCACCATCTGCACCTTCTGACGTTTAATTTCAAAGCACAGACTCTGTGCTCATGCAGCTTCTGCTCCTAGTTAAGGGGTGGAAGCAGGGACAGGTTTGAACACAGGCCATTGTTTGCTCTGTTCCCCGTGTGCGTTGGTATCGGGGTGCGTGGTCAACTGGCAGCACAGCAAGTCCTCTGATAAGGGTCAATGTCTGGGCAGCAGATCCTCCTCCTTGTGCTCCAGCTTGACATTTCTGGGGTATCTCCTGGTCTGAATGGGTTTCAGTGTAACAAGGGGTTATGTTATTATGTATAGTGAGGAAACATCTGAGTGGTTTTTCTTCTTGAGAGGCCCTGCTCAGAAGGGGAAGGAGGAGAACCCAAAGCTTCAATATGTTGACATCATGATGCTCAGTGCGTGCTTGCTTGCTTTTGGGTACCGTTTCCACTTCTGTTGTGGAGGTCACCAAATGCCAAGATGAGGCATGTACGTTTTTAATACTACAACTCTTTGGGGGTGGCTTTCTGTACTTCTCTACTAGCAGATGAGAAAATAGGAGGAGTCTTACTAAGGAAGCCCTTTGCCACGTGTTTGCTGAGGCTGTAGAAGCACAGCACGAAGGGTTGCTTTTGTATTGTGTAGAAAGTGAGCTCTTCCTTGGAGATCTGCTTGTTTTTCTTTTTGAGTGTGTGTATTTATCTGAAGAACACGCCATCCCGCTGTTGTGCTGTTTAACCTGGGGTGACTCAGTGTGTATTCACTGCTGCCATCCCCCAGCCAGGGTGACAGAACCTTTTATTGTCTGAAGACAATGCTAATAATGGTAGCATGAAGATAGCAGCGTAGTTTCACAAGGCAATATTCTGTTCCCAGAACTGTGAAGTGGCTGAGAGCTTTGCTGTTGTCACACAGCGCAGCAGGATCTGACTTATACCCAGAACTCAGTAAAGTTTTAGTGCTTGGCAATTAATATATTTCTGGATGCCGTAGCATTCCCATAACTTATAAAACAGTGATTCAGAAGAGAAATATTTTACATTAGTTGTGCTTTTCCTTACTGTGAGCTTTGGTGGAGATGTTGTAGGATAAAAACAGGGTGGGTGCAGTGACGAGTGGAGGGCAGCTGTGCTGTCATTGTAACAGAGGTATAGCTTATAAATGCAAATAAGTTGTCAGTACAAAGTTAATAAACATTTTACATATATATAATATTATTAAACCTTTATATTATTGAACCTTTTATTGTGCAAACATAATAATAACAACTTCCTTATCAAAAGAATTGATAGTAATGCTTGGAACCTGAAAAAGATGCAATGGTAGGAGCCATATACACTTATTCTTACATAGAAAACAAACAGTTCCAGCTTTTTATATACTCCTTTTCCTGGTCCACTGTTGTAATAGTCACATTGGATAATGACAGCATAGACAACATGATGGGAAAATGGACTGAAGGAGAGGTTGTTGGCAGTGCAGAGACCATGGCTGGAAACCTCACCAACCTTAAAACTCATTTGTAGTGTCATGGCTTACATACAGCATAGACAACATCTGCAGCATGAAGCTATTTGGAGGCTCATTGGTGAGAATGTTGATATTACCATTGAAGAGTTCACTCTGTATGTGTTAGTAATGAGCAGATAAGAAAACTGTAAATTCAGACCCTGAGACTGTGAGTCCAGACCCTGAGATTTCGCACTGAAGATCTTTAAGGTGTGTAGCCCCTGAGCAGGACCTGCCTTTTTAATTCAGTTGCTTCCCAAAGTACCAGAGGGTTGCACTTTGATTTCAGTAGCTTCGTTATTATGAAGTTGTGTTCATCTCTAAGATGGATTTTTTTAGTATGTAATTTGTGTTTGATGAGGGTGCTGAAGGAAAAGAGCTGATTTAGGGAATATGACATGGGGGAAGGGAGTTGCATGTTTTACAATCTTGAGATTCCAGGCGTCTTTGCTGGGAAAAACGGGAGTTTGTTTAATTAGCCAGTGGCTGTGTGGGTTTGCTGAGTTGCTTTATTTTGTTTGTTCTCTGTTGGTTTCTAATAATGCTGTTATTTATTTCCACTACACAGAAAAAATTACTTGGGTGATCCCTGTTCATAGAATCATAGAATTCTTTAGGT
>NW_008607612.1:8880-15445 GCF_000691845.1 Merops nubicus | reverse complement strand
AAACAAAAAGAAAGTGGCAGGATGGGCGTTTGGCTCCTTCCTCCCTTTCTCTCAGCTCCTTTTTCTTCACTCAAACAAAACATTTTGAGTTGGGGAAGAAAAAACCAAAACCCAACCCAAGCCACCAACCCCAAACAGCTCCAGTCAGGAGAATTTCTGTCAAATTCTATTTGCCTGACCTGAACTCAGGATGTTTTCCCGAGGTTGACAGTTGGATCTGCTGATCCTTTGGGCTTTTCCAACCCCAGTGAGTCTCTGACTCTCTTGTCCCTGCAGAGGCAGTCACGGGATCAATCTGGGGCCTGTCTCAGCAGGGTGTGTGGGCACCTCCCCCCTGTAAGGCCATTTTAAAGTGCTCTGTACAGCGGGGAGCTGCTGAGCCAGCCCCGTGCTCAGGGGTGGCCGAGAGCAGGGGGCTGGAGGTGGGATGGGCTCGGTGGGGTCTCCTCTCCATTGGCCAGCACTTCACCCCAGCCAGGACTTTCTCTAAAGCACTGGGCAGGATCTCTCTGCTGCCGGGAGGTCCCGGGGTGCCCCAGCCCCAGCAGCAACTCAGGAAACTCAGTTCAGTCTTTCCTGACTTCTGCCATAGGGGTGGTGGGACTGCGGCAGCCTCAGGGCCCCAGCAGCACCCCGAGGGGGGAACCCCTCTGCTGGGAGCCCAGCAGGAGAGAGTTGGGCTGGGGCAGCTGAGAGGAGAAGGCTCCAGCTGGGGAGACCTGCTGGGGGCTGCCAGGACTGCCAGGGGCCTGCCAGAAAGCTGGGGGGGACTTTTGAGCAGAGTCTGTTGGGACAGGACAAGGAGTGATGGGTTTAAACTAAAAGAGGGAGATTTAGACTAGAGAGTAGAGATATTTTTGCTGCTGAGGGTGGTGAGTCCCTGTCCCAGGCTGGCCAGAGAGGTGGTCGCTGCCCCATCCCTGGAACCATCCCAGGGGAGGTTGAACAGGGCTCTGAGCCCCCTGCTCTAGCTGCAGATGTCCCTGTCCCTGCAGGGGTTGGACTGGGTGACTTTGAAAGGTCCCTTCCCACCCAAACCAGTCTGGGATTCTGTGCAGCCTCTCAGCAAGGACCCAGTCACCAAGCAGGGAGACAGTGATGCCAAGAAGTGGCTCTCACACCGTGGCACATGGAATCTTCCCCCTCCCCAGCAGCTGCCCAGCCCCACTCCTCTCAGGACAGACCACCCAAGGGCTGTTACTGGTGGTATTAAGGATTTATTTATAGGGCTGGGGGTCGGGGCTCTACCTGAACATCACGTGCAGAGAGGAAACCAGTTGGGGTTTATAAACATTGCTTCCAAAGGCCACATCACCTCACAGGTGAGCTCCAGACACAGCACTCTGCCTGGTGGGGACCTTGGGTGAAACACCAGTGGCTGTACAACCACCTCCCTGCCCAAACCTTGCTTGGGTTTTGTTCAGAGCATTGTAAACACACCCAAAACCCTTTCCAGACGTGTGCCTAGCTCGGCTCCCACGAGGTGTGCTGTCGGGGTGTGACACTTCCCTCCCCTACAGCAACAGCTCTGTGAAGATCTCCAGGTGCCTGGTGGACCTGGCAGCCTGTGCCAGAGCAGCTGCTTCCCCTACAGCCCTCGAAGCAAAGTCCAGGTGAAATCCCCACGTGGCTCCACCGCACGGAGAGGTACAACCAAGACTGTCGCTGTGAGTCCTCTGTGCCCCAGGACAGGGGAGCCTGGGGAGCCTCGGGCTTCATCCTAACCTCTTCCCAAGTGACTGAATCACTCCTGTCCAAATTACTTTTAACAACCGATTCTTAATTAAAGGCAAAAATTACATCAGTGAAACAACCTGTCCTGTGGTGCCCGTGCAAAGCGCCGCTATTATCTCCGGGCTGAAAGGCTCCGATTATCTGAGGGAAATCTGAGCTGTTCCTCATTTCCCTGGTCTCCAGCAGAGCCCTTATCTCCTACCACGGGTTTCAGCTGCTAGTGGGACTTTGCTTTGGTTGCCTTCCTCGTCCTGCCCTTCTTGCAGCAGCACCTGCGGCAGCAGCAGAGGCAGCACTTGATGGAGATGAAGAGGGAGAGGAGGAGCACGGCGAGGAGGAAGGCGATGACGTCCAGGGAGTGGTACTGGATCCAGTTCAGGTCGTGAGCAGCAGGTCGCAGGTGTGGAGCCCCTTTGTGTCTCATGACAAACTCCACCCAGTGCACTGCCAGGTCCAGGGGGTGGATGGGTCTGTCCAGGTGAAGGTCTGAGAGGCGCTTGATGTTCTCCTTGTACCTGGAGAGAGAAGGTGTTGGGTGTTTTCAGTGACCTGTGCTGCTGAGACCGAGCCCCCAGGAACAAAGGGATGCAGTGGCTGGTGGCTGGTGGCCCACTGGGGGTTTCTGTGGTGGAGTTTCACCCACCCCCCCCATGAGAAGGCTAATGGCAAAGCTGTGGGCCAAGAAAACCAAGAAAAGGGTTGTTTTCATTGACCAAAAAAAGAAAAAGAGGGAAAGGGATGAGAAAAGGAGAAGATGAAAAAGTTTAGCTTGAGCTGCCAGCAAAACCTCTGGAGTGAAGGGATGTGGCTGAAATGGGTGTAGGACAGGCAGCCAACTCCTCAGGCCCCAGCTCCACTGTTATTACTGTTATTATTACTGCTATTATTGCTCTTGCTGTAAGAGCAGCAGTTGGGAATCGATGCCAATAAGGTGCCACCTCCCAGAAACATGATGGGGAAGGGGATGCCAAGGACTGACAGCAGAGCCCAGGAGCAGGGAGGAGGGGGTAGATCTCCAGGGGCTGGACCAGGCTAAGCCAGGGCAAGCAGCAGCTTCCCAGGGCTGCAACTTTGACACAGGGTGTGTGAGAAGAGCCGAGTGTCCTGTGAAGCTGAATATTACTCAAGGAGAAAGGCCGTGTGGGTGCCACTGACTTTTTGTCGTTGATAACTGCTTTCAGGGCAGTGGAGATGTCCTCTGAGGTCATTTCCAGGATGTTCAGGGTCAGTCCTGCCCCTCGGGACTCCACTCTCTTGGCGTTGTCCATCTGGTCCCCGAAGAGCGGCATGAGCAGCATGGGCACCGCATTGCAGATGCCCTCGTAGACCCCGTGGGACCCACCGTGGGTGATGAAGGCACGAGCCTTTGGGTGAGCTGTGGGGGAAGGCAAGGCTCCTTAGCTGCTTGATTCAAGCCACAGTAACACACCCCTGGGGAAAAAAAACCTGCCCAAAAATGGCTCTGGTAGGTAAAAATCGCGAACTTTGGGCTGTCGTGGGTGTTGTTGTTTCTGGACAGCCCCAGGGCTGCATGGAACAGGATGTTACAGGGGGTTGCATGGAGGTTGTAGAGCTCTGTCTTGGCTTGGGTGACCTCTGGAAAGCCTTGGACAATCCTCCAGAGCTGCTCAGGTTTTAGGGTGAAATCAGAGCCGAGTGAGGTTTCAGAGGATTGTTGCCATTGCTTTTGAACCATTTGCTGGTTTTGCAGGTCTCCCACGGCCAAGCCCTGCTGCCCAACCAACACACACACTCCTGGCAGCAGCACTGACACTGGTACCACTGGAAAAGCCCAGTGGCCTGTCTCAAAATGCTCTTTCGGGGAGCTTGAGTTTTCTTTTCAGGCCAGTAGACAAAACCACGGTGAAAACACGTGGCTGGGTGTTGAGCCTGGCTAGTCAGAGATAGACTCCCATTTCTGAGAGCAGAGGTGGTCAGGTGCTGGAACACCTTTCCAAGCACTGTCATTTCTTAATTCCACATAATTTTGGGTTGCCATCAGACAAGTTTTTAAAAGTGGAGCTGTGGTTTGAACAGCAAAGGCTGTCAGGACATCCTGCAACCCACAGGGGTACAGGGGGTCAGCAGAGATGATGCTGATGGGGCCTCACAACAGGAGCATCAGATTAAAAGAAAGATGTTGGTGTCACTGCAGGGGTCTCAGACCTACCCAGGAGATCTTTTTGTGGCAGCCACTTGACGAGCTTCACGTTCTTTGGCAGGTTGGGGGGTGCCTCTCCTGTGTACCTCCAGAAAACCTGTGGAGAGAAGGGGCCACGGCGTCAGCTCTCAGCAGCCAGCTCAGCTGGGTGTGAGGGACACGGCTGAGAACTGGGGTGCTCAAAACCCCTTTCACCAGGCAGAGCAGCCAAGGTGAGAGTTCCCTCCAGCAGCAGGGAGCAGGAGGAGGGAGGGAGGAGGAAGCAGGCTGGGAGCTGAAGGAAAGACGTGCTGTGTTTGAAGCCCTGAGTGGGATGGGTGGGTTTGAAGCCCTGAGGGGGGGAGCTGGGAGGGGAGGGGGGGACTGTACCGTTTGGGGCACTGATCCCAAGGCCTTCACGATTTCTGTGGCTTTCTTCATGGGGATCTCAGAGACCATGGAGCCCAGCGAGAAGACGACGATGCCGTGCTCTCCAGAGGCGTTCACCATGGCTTCGAATTCCTGCCAAGACAAAGCCCACCCTCAGTCAGGTCCTCTCCACACCAGGAGCTGCCACTGCTGCCCTGGCCTCACAGAGCTGCCTGGAAAGGCAACAGGATGAACAGTGAGCACAAAGTGACAGGATCCTAGAACCTCCTTCGAGCACCGGTGACTCTGCACCAAAAAAGATGCACCACCCGTTAAGGAGATCAGTTTATCACCAGACTTCTCCTGGCAGCCAGTCCCCAGGTGGGTTTTTTGTTGCACTTACTGCCAGTCAGATGCTCTGGCTTTAGAGGTGATGTTTCTCCTTTCAAACCATGCAGCTGCGAGAGAGAATTGAGGTCTTGAAAGTGTTCTGACAGCAGAGAGCTCACGTCTCTAATATCTGGATTTCTTTGGTCTCCTTTGAGTATGAGAATATTGAACCACTGCTATTTTTTTATGGTTTTTTTTGTTTTTGTTTTTTTTTAAATTTGATTTAAAGAAAAGAAGGGCTAAGATGTCTGACTGAAATCCAAGAACAAAAGGATTCCAGGGGAGCATAAAAGGAGATGAAGGTTGGAGCAAGAATCCTGTGCCATGAAAAAATATTTGGTGAAGGCAGGGAAGGAAAGACAAAACTGGAGGGAATTGCTGCGGGCATCAGAGTGAAATGAGTGGAACATAATGAACCAAAAGTTCTCCTAAGTCTGGCAATTGAACTGTTATCTGTAGGGTCTGAAGGGATAATGGAGATGGATGAACTTTACAGACAGAACAGCATGGTTGGGCTGGAAGAGACCTCTGGAGATCATCTCCTCCAACCCCCCTGCTCCAGCAGCTCACCCACAGCAGCTCACCCAGGGTCACAGCCAGGCAGGTTTGGGATCTCTCCAGAGCAGGAGACTCCACAGCCTCTCTGGGCAGCTGCTCCAGGCTCTGCACCCTCACACCAAAGAAGTTTCTCCTCCTGCTCAGGTGGCACCTCCTGGGTTCCAGCTGGTGCCCGTTGCCCCTTGTCCTGTTGCTGGGCACCACTGACAGAGTCTGGCCCCAGCCTCTTGCCCCCACCCTTTACATATTGATGAACATTGATCAGATCCCCTCTGAGTCTTCTCCAAGCTGCCCAGCCCCAGGGCTCTCAGCCTGTCCTGGCACAGAGATGCTCCAGCCCCTCAGCATCTCCACAGCCTCACCTGGACTCTCTCCTTGTCTCTTGAACTGGGGAGCCCAGCACTGGACACAGCACTGCAGATGTGGCCTCCCTAGGGCAGAGTAGATGGGCAGAAGAACCCAAGAGTGGGAGACTCTCCACGGCACAAGGGAGGCAGAGATGCAAAGTGCTCTCCTCGCCCCTTCCACCTCCCTCTTCTCCTGCCGTTGTTCGTCCTGCCGGGAGCTCCATCTGATGGAGAGAACCAAGAGTGCAGCCCTGGCCCAGCCAGGGGAAGAGGTGACCAACCTGGGACAAGGCTTTCTCCCTCGTGCAGCTTATCCCCCCGACCAGGACCATGTTGGGCATGAGGGGCCTGGGGTACTCGAACACAAAGTCGTACTTGGTGAGCCAGACGGCGGCGCGGCCGAGCAGCTCCGGCACCGTGGCCTCTCGCCGCAGGAACTCCCGGATCAGGGGAGTGTAGGGTGAGTAGAGCAGGCTGCAGGCCAGGGAGCTGCTCAGCCCCACCAGGAGGTTGCCCAGGCGCTGGGGGAAGGCCATGTGCTGCGTGTAGCTGGTGAAGGACCTGGGCACGTAGGAAGGGGGGCTGGGGCAGCGCGCGGCGTGGAGGTCCAGGCCGCACGGCAGCCCCCGCGCCAGGTACACGCTGGGCAGGGACAGGTGTTCAGCCACGATCTGCCCACAGGGGAAAAAGGGATCCATCAAGACAGCGTCAAATTCGCTTTCTTCGAGGTGCACGATCAGCTCCTTGTTGGAGAGAAGGCGCCTGCAGGACTCGAGGAACATGGCTGTGATGTTTGCCATCTTGGAGAGTTTTTCCGAGAAGGGCTGAGGGGTGAAACTCCTGTAGCCCAGCTTCTTAAATTCTGCCTCCACGTCCTCCCTGCTGTAAGGCACGGAGTAGGTTCTCATGGTGTAGTGCACCGATGGGGCCATCCTCAGGTTCACCTCTGGAGCGAGCACCAGGATTTCGTGCCCCCTCTGCCCCAGCCTCTCCACCAGCAGGCGCATGCTCAGCCAGTGGCTGGCGG
>NW_008607612.1:0-8849 GCF_000691845.1 Merops nubicus | reverse complement strand
CACTGGCCCCAACCAGTGGCTTCCGTCGATGGGCACCACCAAAAGCTTCCCACCCTCAGCCAAGGGCCACAGGAGCAAGAACGCCACGACCCAGGAGGCAGGAGGATGGGATCCTGGGTTTGAAGAAGCCATTTCCCTCCTGCTGTCAGCAGAGCCTCAAACAGCCACCAAACTGCTGCAGGGGACGAGGAGGGAATCAATCTTTGGGTACTTTGCACTTTGACTTCCACTAAGGCACGGGTTTAATTTTTAACAGCCTGTTTGTGGGCAGAAAGGAGGGTCACTCTGGCTGTGGGTAAAGGTTGGGTTTATCTTCTGCACGTGGTGGTGGCTTTAAGCACCAGGCACTGCATGGTGAAGCTGGATGCTTGAATCCAGGACTCAAATGCCTGAGGGAGGTGTCCAAAAATTGGCCGTGAGTGGCCCTGAAAGGCTGAACCAAGCCATGAATGGGAGGTGGCACCCAACCGACTGACACCCCATCGATGGGGAGCTCCCTGCCCTGAGCCTGCTCGGCTGACTGGCCACAAACCCTGGCACAGAACCACTGACCTTTGGGCTGCCTTGTGCTCTCCGGGGCCGAGCAGGAGGCAGTGATTGCCAGGGAGCTGATACACAGCCAGATAAGGTTTATCTCCAGGTTTGTTTATCTCCAGGTTTGTTTATCTCCAGCTTTGTTCCCCTGTGGCAGCTCTTATCGAAGTGAAAGCCCCAGGGTAGCACAGGGGATGGAAGCTGAGCAGTGACTCCTGCTGCTGCAGCACCACCTGGGCATGAAACCCTGAACAACACCTGGACCTGCCCCCCCTGCAGAGCCCCCCAGGATTCACATGAGATGAGGAAGGTGGGTGGGTAGGCACAGTCCTGAAGGCTTCTGTTTTCTCATCATCCTCTTAGATCCTCTCTTACACCAATTCAGGGGGAAAGTGTTCCCTCTGCTGTCTCTGACTGCAGACCCCTGGTTCTGGGGTATTAATCCATTCAGCCTGGAGAAGAGAGGGCTCTGGGGAGACCTGCTGGTGGCCTCCAGTGTCTGAAAGGTGCCTAGTAGAAAGCTGGGGGGGGGACTGCCAACAAGGGCTTTTAGTGATAGGATGAATGGTAATGGCCTCAAACTGGAAGAGGGGAGATTTAGATTAGAAATTAGGAGGAAGTTCTTCACTCTGAGGGTGGTGAGACCCTGGCCCAGGTTGCCCAGTGGATGCTCCATCACTGGATGAGCTCAGCACGAGCTGGGATGGGGCTCTGAGCAACCTGCTCTGGTGGGAGGTGTCCCTGCCCATGGCAGGGGGTTGGACCAGATGACCTTTAAGGTCCCTCCCAACCCAAACCATTCCATGATTTGGTGATTATCAAGCTCCATGGCCCACTCTGAGTGCCTGGATATACACACAGAGTTAATTCCACATTTCCATTTTTCATCCTGCCCTTTATCAGTATTCCACAACTGTTAGGAACAGTAAATCCCACGACCTAGGACTATTTTGCCATCGACCTACCTATAGCATACGTGCCACGAGTGTGAGATTCCTGCTCCTAAGCCATGCCCTCCTGGTGAGTGATCACAGGTTGGCTCAAGCACAAAGAGTACCGTAGAAAGCACTTAAAAACCCAAATAGTAAAAAATCACCAAAAACCAGCTATAACACCCTCAGGGTACACAGAGACAAACCTTTGATAAGGGCTTCTTCTGCTCGCAGTTGATGCCCCCAATGTAGACCATGTTGGGCATTACTGGGCGTGGATACTCAAACACAAAGTCGTATCTCATCAGCCAAACCGAGGCTTGGCTGAAGAGCTCCAGCATGGTCACTTCTCTGTGAAGAAACTCAGAGGCTAAGTTCTCGTATCTAAAATAAAACAGGTAGCAAATCAAATGCCCTGAAAACCCAACCAGGAGGTTCTTCACACGCTCCATGAAGGCCATGTGGTCTGAGCTGGACGTGAAGGTCCTCGGCACGTAAGAAAAAGGGCTGGGGCAGCGGGCGGCTTCGTAGTCCAAGGCACATGGGAGACCACGCATGAAGTAGACTGAAGGGAGGGAGAGATACTCAGCAATAATTGGCCCACATGGCAACACGGGATCCATCATAATGGCATCAAATTTGCTGTCCTGGAGGTACTTCATGAGTTCTTCGTTATATAGGAGATGTCGGCAAGCAGACGAGAACATCTCAGTCGCTTCTGATACGTTCTTGACCAAACCTGTGATTTTCTCTAGAAAGGGAGGGTTCTGAAAGGTGCTTTGGCCGATGGAATGGTAGAATCCATCCAAAAACTCCTGCGTGTAAGGCACCGAGTATGTTTTGATGGTGAAAGACTCCGAGCTCTTCATGAGCAAAGTGGCCTCAGGAACCACCGCGACGATTTCGTGCCCCTTCTCCCAGAGTCTCTCCAGAACCACGCGCATGCTCAGCCAGTGACTTCCATCCTGAGGCACAACCAGGAGCTTCCCAC
This sequence comes from Merops nubicus, assembly GCF_000691845.1. NCBI lineage: Eukaryota > Metazoa > Chordata > Aves > Coraciiformes > Meropidae > Merops > Merops nubicus. Next base: position 6,392 of record NW_008607612.1, on the reverse strand, counting down.
CTTCCGCCAGACTCCAGAAAGAAAGGGAAAGAACGAGCCCAAGGTGGATCTGGAGCCTCCCCGTGGCTGCCATGGGGCTGTCGGTGGGAGCAGAACCGAGCTGGTCCTTTCTTCCCCCGAGCAGCAGATGAAAGCAGAAACTATTGCACCTCATTTATAACCTGCTGGTCCTTAACCTTTACCTCTGCAAACTGTTGGCTAAGAGAGGTTGCTGGAGTTCAAAGATAATGTTATAAGCAGTGATAAAAGCCTGGATAAGGGTGCTATCGAGGGATCTAAGGCGAGAAGCATTTCCAAGCATTTATGTTACCTTAAACAACTCAGGACCCTCAGTGGGGTCCCTCATTAGTAGAAGTAGCTGTTGTTTGTAGAGGGATTTCTTTTTCTGGGTCAGGGATGTTTTGAGCCAGTCATGTGCCATATTCAAGTCAGGAATCAACTTTTATGGCCACTGAGCTTCTCCAGGGAGCTTATAACACAAGGGATGTGTTGTCCTAGTGACGTGAAAGACCCAAACATCCAACTTTCTCTCCTAGATCTTTGCTCAGAAGGGTGCCTGGAGTCCACACAGGACGTTCTGCTCTGCGTCATAAGCAGGAGCTGGCACGCCAAGCAGTGGTGTCACCAAAGTTTGGGTGACATATTAACCAAACACCTTTTCATCTGCACAGTGGTGGAGCAAAACACGCAGCTCTTGCACAAGAGGGGCCATAACAGTCCGTAGGGGAGTGGCCAAGTGTCTTTTTGAAGGCCATGATGCAGCAGAATATGCAGCCCTTGCTCAAGAGGGGCCATAAAAGCTCATAGGTGAGAGGTTACAGGCCAGATATTTTTTTGAAATTTCTTAATAGCTACTTTTCAAAGGAAGTTAATAAGGCTTGGCCGTGGTATGAGCCCATGGGAGGTCCAGGTAAGTGTCCTGAGCCACCAGAAGAAGGGGAGGACAGAGCTCTGCATGGGCTATGAAACGTTTTTAAGGAAAAACAAACAAACCCAAACCCAAACCGTGTTGAAATCCTGTCCTGTGTAACACTCAGCTGCAGCCTACAGCTGCTCGAGGGGAGGTGACAATGATGATGGAGCCAAACAAACTTCTCTGGGTAGTAGGGAGCAGTACAATCAGGGCCACAAGCAGCAGTTGGAGAGATTGGGGCTGGATGCTTGGGAAAAAACCTCTGAGGTTTGCATGGCTGACACCACCTGGTGTGGAGGATGGTCCCACTCCAAGGACTCGTTTAGATGGCCAAATCAGGTTGATTTGAATGGGATTTAAGTGCCTAATTATTCTTGAGAACCTGGGCTGCAGCTGCAGCAAATGATGTGATGGAAACCCAGCAGGTAGAGAGGGGTGAAGGACAGAGGCTCCTATTAACAGAGCAGTGTCCTTAGATGGGGAGAAGGTGTGAAGGCACATGAAAGCTTGTGAGATAAACCTAGAAAAGCAGATCTGTGCAGTCAGTGCTTGAAAGAACTCTCTGACCAAGCAGGTGTCATCAGCCTTGAAGGGACATTTCATGGAAAGGGAGAAGGTGGATGCCAAAAGTCTGCAAGTTTATAAAAGCAGAACAAGAAATGGTAGCTGAACAAGAGCAGCTGCTGGCAAGAGGAAAAAGACTCTTTCAGACCCCACTCAGCCAAGTACACTGGATCAGAGAGAGCTCAGAACAGCAGCAGCAGCCTCAGGAGTTGCCCTGGAGCAGGTGAGAGTGGTGGGAAATCTGGTCTGTGAAATGACTGCCTTTGCCAAAGGGACCTGGGGGTGGTAAGTTCCTCCCAAGGCCAACACTGAGGGTGTCCTAGGAGGTGCTAGGAGCTAAAAAAACCTTGAAGAAAAGCCTTAAGGCTAAAGGCACATTCATAAATGGCTTAATGGTTAAAAGTCACTGGATTTTGAGCAACACGCAACCGCCTTTCACGTGTGTGTGAATGACCCCAGGGGCTGAAGTCCACAAGTTCAGCTCGTTCCAAAGGCAAGGGTGAAAAGAGATTATCTATCAGGAGAAAGCAAAGCTCAAGTGCAGAGCTGAGGGCCAAGGCTGCACGCTGGTGCAGGGAACATCCATGCTCAGCTCTTCCCTAAGCCTACAAATCCTGGCCAGCAGATTTGGCCTCTTGTTAACCACCCAAATCCTTTTTAAATTCACAGGTTTTGCCCATGCAAAAAAAAACCCTGATGGGCTGGGTTGAATCCTCCTGAAAACTGAGATTTTAAAGCACGAGATTCAGCTTTTTCTGAAAAATAAGTCTTACAAGTCAATATCTGAAAAAAATTACTTCACAGGAAGAGTTATTCCTAAAACTAGAAGCTATGATGTGTGTGCAAACCTCTAAATATGGATGGCACACGTTTTTAAAAATCTGAAACAAAGCAAACATTCCTTTTATAAGAACAAAGTGTAACCCAAATTACACTTTCTTTTTATGATGGCAGTGGATACTTTAAATAAGGAGCATCACTGGCCTGCAGTATGCCAAAAGAATGCCACAAGCTGGAGAAATGGACCAACAGGACCCTTATGGAGGTCAGCAAGGCAAAAGCAAAGTTGGGATGGTGTAACCCCGAGTCCCAGACAGGCTGCACTCCATCTGGACAGACAGAAACTCTGCAGAAAACAACCCAGGGCTGGCCCTTGCAGCCACAGGGGCAGCAGCATCGTGGGCAGTGTGAGGAAGAGCCACATCTGCAGCCAGCAGGTTGTGAGAGGTGATCCCTCACCTTCGCTCAGCACTTGGGGTGCAGCTGAAGACCAGTGCCCAGTTTGGGGCTCTCCAGTACAAGGCAGACACAGATGGGCTGGAGCAAGTCCAGCAAATGCCAAGGGGATGGTTCAGAGCTGGGTTGGGACCATGCTGTGCAAAAAGAGGGTGAGCTTGCTCAGGATTCAGAAGAGAAGGCTGGCAGGAGGTGTCTCTGCTGTCTCTACCTACCTCCACAGAAGGGCATAAAGCAGGCAGAGCTGCACTCTTCCAAGAGATTGGCAGTGACAGGACAAGAGGTGACAGACACAAGCTGCAGCATGGAAAATTTGGATTGGATGTAATAAATTTGCTATAATCAAGTGTTTTCACTAGGATGGTCAGAGGAGATACTCAAAACTTGGCAAGACTTGCAACCTGAACTAAGCGGACCTGCTTTGACCAGGAGGTTGTCTCAGATGCCTCCAAATGACCTTGCAATCTAAATGTTTTATGACAATTAGAAACAGAGAGAACCCTTATAGAAAAAGAAAAAAAAGAAAAAGACAAGAGCGTGGAGGAAATCCACAACAAGGTGAACCACAGGCTGAGCAAACGCCTCCTCAAATCAGAGTCTGCCTTGCACCACATCAACAGGGCAAAGAGGACTTCAGACCTGCTCTAATGTCACAGTTTGAGCAGAGGCACAGGACCAACAGAGACTTCCCCAGAGCTAAATGCAATCACAACACTGTCTCCACTTCCATCCCCTGGTATTTGGATGCCTGCACTGAAAGGACCCCCAGCACCTCTTTGCAAAGCCAAAGCAGTTTGAAATCCTTTTGCCCACAGGAGGAGACCTTTCTAACAACAGCCATGTTCCAGCTTCCCAGGGTATGTAAAAACTGGCAAGAACCTCAGTTAAAAACCAGCGTTCCACCCACCTGAGAGAGCTTCTTGTGAGCACAGTTTACTCCACTAATCATAATCATGTTGGGCATCAAGGGTCTCGGGTAGTGTAAAACAAAGTCCAGCTTCACCAGCCAGAGGGACGCCTGGCGTAGGAGACCCGGCACAGTCACCTCCCTGTGGAGGAACTCAGAGGCCAGTTCTGCGTATGGCTGGTAGACAAAATCACAGAGGAAATAATTTGGGAGCTGAAAGATCATGTTCTTCACCCGCTGGAGAAAGTTCATGCGGTCCGTAAGGCCTGTGAATGTCCTGGGGATGTAAGAGGGGGGATTGGGACACTGAGTGGCCTCAGAATCCAAACCACACGGCATTTGCTGCAGGAAGAACACGGAGGGGACGGCGAGATGCTCGGCCAGGATCTGCCCACAGGGCAGGAATGGGTCTGTGAAGACAGCGTCGAACTTGCTCTCCTCCAGGTACCTCAGAAGCTCTTTGTTGTGCAGCAGGTGGGAGCAGCTGGAGAGGAACATGGCCGAGGTGCTCTTCACATGTTCGTAGTTTTTAAGGAACCTTTCCAGAAAAGATCCTTCTTCAAACATGTTGTGGTTCATGGTCCGGAAGGCACGATCCATCTCCTCTTGTGTGAAAGGCACCGGGTACGTTTTCATGACCAGCTCCTCTGTGGGTTTTACGTGCACGCTGACCTGGGGAGCCACCACGACGATCTCGTGTCCCCTCTGCCCGAGGGCATCCAGCACCTCCCGCATGCTGAGCCAGTGACTGCCGTCCACTGGCACCACCAGCAGCCTCCCCCCAGACGCCCTGGGCGGAACCAGCGTGGGGGGAGCCCCGAGCCCCGGGCACATCTCTGCAGGGTCCTGCTGGGTGCCCCCCAGGAGCCCAACCAGTGCTGGCCCTGGGGCAGCAGCAGCGCCGCGCTTTTAAACCAGCAGTGCCACAGCCTGGAGTCTGATCCTTGGTAACCTTTGCTGTGGGGTAAATGTACAATCAGGGATGTGATAGGGGCTGGATAAGGAGGACTAAGTTCAGCCAGCTCTGCAGGTAGCTGGTGTGTACTGTGTGCACTTAGATAACCCCCATCTGCTGCTGCCAGGGGGACAGAGTCCCGGGGTGAGGCAGGGCTGGTGCTGGGTGCCCAGGCACTGCTGGCACAGCCTCTCTGCCTGTGCCCTTGGGGTGGGCAGGGGACGTGCCACGTCCCCTCTCCGTTCAGCCTACCAGAGGCAGCTCCCTTTCCCTGGGCAAAGCCTGCCCCCAACCCCCCCATCTCTGTGGACGCTCCTCTCCAGGAGGTTTACAGTCCCACAGCACGTGTGGGAGAGAGGTTTAAGATTGGTTTTGGAGTGAGAAAACTGCTGAGGCTGGAAGTGTGACACAAATTGTATGCTGAGCACCAGGGAAGTGCTACAAGCTCCTGCAAAGGCACAAAGAGTGGCAGGAGGTGTTTGGGGGGGGTTTCTGAGCAAAGCTGTCACACTGAGACCCTCAGGCTCACTGGTTTGTTTTTTCTCAGAGGTGACATGGATGTGACACCAAGGGAAAACCTTCTGGGACATGCCTGTAAACAGGGACAGTGCTTCTAACCGTGACAGTCCACAGCCTGTGTGACATTCCTCCTGAGCCAAGCTTTGGAAATACCCGTGTGAGGAAGCAGAGAAGTTCACTGACAAAGACAGAAGTGGTGAGTCAGCCAGGGTGCACCAGGACAGGAGCCTGAGGTGCTCCTCTCAGTAAATACCAGACCCTCCTACAGCAGTTTGCAGAGCTGTATGGCCCAGACCTGGCTGCAGGGCACTGACAGCTTCTGAGACTCCCCCACGGCGCCTCCATCAACGAGGGAAGGAGAAAGAGTAGGAACTTATTCAACATTACACAAAATGGCTTGAAATACACGTAAAGAAAATGGCATCAACTGAGCAAATATTGTGAAATGGTCTAGCTGCCTCCACAGAAAATGGAAAGAGAGGAAAAAAGTGAGAGACAAAGAATTTCTTTCATTTCTTTTCACCTAAATCTCCCCAAACACAACTTGATTCCTATCTACAACATGAAGATCCACCCTTGTGAGCACAGGAGGCTACCAGAGCAAGAACTGAAACCAGAGCATGACCCACCTGAGGGAGCTTCTTGTGAGCACAGTTCACTCCTCCAATGGCAATGATGTTGGGCATCAGAGGCCTGGGATAATCTAACACAAAATCTAACCTCAGGAGCCAGAGGGACGCCTGGCGTAGGAGACCCGGCACAGTCACCTCCCGGTGGAGGAACTCAGAGGCCAGTTCTGCGTATGGCTGGTAGACAAAATCACAGAGGAAATAATTTGGGAGCTCAAAGATCATGTTCTTCACCCGCTGGAGAAAGTTCATGCGGTCTGTGTGCTCTGTAAAGGGTCTGGGGACATAAGAGGAGGGGTTGGGACATCCAGTAGCTTCAAAATCTAAACCACAGGGTATTGCATGCTCGGCCAGGATCTGCCCACAGGGCACCACAGGGTCTGTAAGGAGAGCGTCGAACTTGCTCTCCTCCAGGTACCTGAGAAGCTCTTTGTTGTGCAGCAGGTGGGAGCAGCCAGAGACAGACATGTTAGAGAGGCTTCTCATTCCTCCATAGACTTTAAGAAACCTTTCCAGAAAAGATCCTTCTTCAAACATAGTTTTTAAAAATCCGTGGAATTTTTCATCCATTTCTTCCTGTGTGAAAGGCACTGGGTATATTTTCATGACGAAATTCTCTGATGGTTTTATGTGTAACCTGACTTCAGGAGCGACGACGACGATCTCGTG
>NW_008607611.1:553-1022 GCF_000691845.1 Merops nubicus | reverse complement strand
GTGAGTCTCACTAGGAGCTCTCTGCCACAGGCTGCAGGAGGGGCCATTCTCACCAGCAGCAGTGTACAAGAGGTTTTTAATCTCTGGTCCTGCTTGGACAGGTCCCAGGGCGACAGCATGGACCGCTTCTCACTTTATTTGGCCAAACACCACCTGCTGTTTAGGTCTCCACTCAAATTTGTTTTTCTTTCCTGTTATATCATAGAGGGGTTTCACAATTTGACAATACCCAGGAATGTGCATCCTTCAGAACCCGACAGCACCCAAGAAGGACTGAGCTTCCTCCTTTGTGGTGGGTTCCACCATGGAGGCTATCTTATTCACCACATCCAGGGGAACGTGGTGGTGCCCATCTTGCCATTTAACTCCCAGAAACTGTGTTTCCCTGGCTGGCCCTTTTACCTTCTTCCTCTTGATGGCAAAGCCAGCTTCCAGCAGGATTTCAATGATCCTTTTACCTTTCTGGTCG
>NW_008607611.1:0-331 GCF_000691845.1 Merops nubicus | reverse complement strand
TATTAGCAATGTCTATTGTTGAATACCATGTGGCCTCCTTCAATTCCAGCTCATACTGCACCTCCAGCATGTCTGGCACAGCTGCACTCATAGCTGATGTCACTTCATTTAGGCCACGAAAAGCCACTGTTAATCTCCACTCCTCATTCTCCCTGCACACAGGCCATATTGGGCTGTTGAAAGGTGAGTGAGTCTTGCTAATGACCTCCCATTTCTCCAACTGCTGAATCAGTTTATTTAGGGGCTGCAGGGCATCTCTGTTGGTCCTGTATTGCCTGTGATGCACCACATTGAGGGCAACTGGCACCTTTTTATCAGGCATCTTGTGCTT
>NW_008607610.1:0-7026 GCF_000691845.1 Merops nubicus | reverse complement strand
ATGAGAGCAAGGGAGGACTACTCTGATGTACAGAAACCCCTGTTTCTGTTCCTAGGTGCTTTTGGATAGCTCAACAAAGACAATTTTTTACCTGTCTCTCAGACTTGGCCTTGTGAAACTTGGTCTAGGCTTGCAAGGGGAGCTGCAGAAAGGACACAAGCCCTTTCTAGTTATGCATCAGAAAAAGGGACAAACCCCAGGTTTTTATTGGAATTTGACTTTTCTCAGGACAAATCTTCATAAACCCCCAGGGTTTGGCTCAGTAATAACGTAGGGTTAGATTCTCAAAGGGCTCAGCCCCACATCCCATGTGGTGCAGAAAAGTGCCCCCAGGGAAAGGGTCTGGGGCCAACAGGAGGAGAATGTCCTGACTGCTCCTATCTCAGATACTCTGTCTGATCATGGCTTTGTCCTGTGGGCTGGATCTCTCATCATTTAAGCTTTTTCTTCACCCTGGTGTCAGTGTGATCAACTCTCGATGTCCCTTTGTGGCTGTTGTGTTTTAACCCCAGCTGGCAACCCCCCCTCACCCAGCCACTCACTCAAATCTCCCCACAGGGATGGGGGAGAGAATCAGAAGTGAGAAAACTCGTGGATTGAGATAAAGACAGTTTAATAAGTAAAGCAAAACCTGGAATTGATTCCCCACTTCCCATGGGCAGGCAGGAGTTCAGCCATCCTCAGGGTAGCTGGGCTCCATCACACGTAACAATTGCTTGGGAAGACAATTGCCATCACTCCAAACGTTCCCTCACTTCTTTCTCCTTCTCCTCCTAGCTTTCTACACTGAGCATGACATCGTGTGGTCTGGAATATCCCTGAGGTCAGTTGTCCTGGCTGTGTCTCTTCTCAGCTTTTTGTGCAGCCCCATCCTGCTCAGTGATGATGGGGTGAGGAGCAGAAGAGGCCTTGACTTGGTGTAAGCTCTGCTCAGAGATAACTAAATCATCCCTGTGATATCACCACTGTTTCCAGCACAAATCCAAACCACAGCCCCATTCTAGCTACTGGGAAGAGCATTAACTCAGCCCCAGCTAAAACCAGCACCGTGAATCTGGACACGAAGGTGTTTTAAATACCTGTCAGGTTGGGCTTGACTTGAGTGGTGGCCTCCCCAAGAGTGCCTGAAATTTGGCAGGGCTTGGATTTCTTCTGGAAAAAGGTTTATCCATCATGGTAGGAAAGCCAAGTACCTTCTGGATCTGGCACCTGTGCTCGGTGGTGACCATCAGTCACCAGATGGACTTGAGGATGTGTCTTGCGGTTGGTTTCTTGTTCCTATTAGACAATTTAGACCTTCCACAGCTTCTCCCCTGCTTTTGACTTGGTCAGTTACTTCTGGTGTGTATGGTAGAGCAGGAGGAAGCAGAGAATGGAAGCTCTTACTCAGGCTAACAGCAATTTGGATGATCTAAAGTCTAAGAAATCCTTTTTTGTTGGCATGAGTGCTGGCTAGAGCAGAGGGGTGTCTTGTCTCTGCCTTGGAGAGCCTGAAGATGCCTTCTGCACTCCCTGTACCTCCAGCACATAGAGCCAGAGACCACCTCAAACCTCATCTTTCATGCCACCACCATCTGGGCTTCAGCTTCTTTGCTTTTCTGACTTGGAGTCTGTCTTGAAAAATGTTGGAGTTCATGGCAAACTCTCTGACCCAAGGGTGGGAAGAAGAAACAGGGCACTGTGCTCTTCCTGTGACTCTTCCCAGACCCAAACCAAGCTCTCTGAAGTAGCACACATCCAAGTAGGAGTGCCTCCAGTAATGATGGTGAGGAATAATCCTTTATTTAGGTAGGCCTGCTGAAATAGGAAGAACGATGCTCTGTGTGGCCTCTTTTCCTTTCTGTTGTGAAGGACTGGTTAGCTTTCCAGGATGCACTTTGATCAATCATTTACCCTGACAAAGGGGACACTGTGGAAGGTTTTCCAGCCACCTTCCTCACCAAGATCCTCAATATAAAAAAAAAATAGAAGCTCTTGTGAAAAGGTCACTGGTCAATCAAGTTTCAACCAGTTTTTAAAGCCAACTCCAGTTCCATTCATGTCCCTTTTATACCTTCAATAATACAAAAGATAAGGACCTTGATGAATATTATCCAGTGAATGCAGGGAGGGGCCTGATGGGAAAACGAGTCATTATCTCTCCCTCCCTCCCTCCACTTCCAGGTGCAACCTTCTGTCTGTGTCTCCGAGGGGTCCCCAGTGGTTTATTGATATGGCAATCTGATTTTGGTAATTAAAATTGATTTTCAGCTTAAGCTTTGTAAATACACTGATCCATAACAAACCTGGGTCATGTTCTGGGGGGGTTGGAAGGGGGAATAAAGGCATGGGGATGTGAGGAGGAGTGGTGTGGATGACAACCACAGGGGTGGTGGAGGTGAGAGGCAGAATGAGATGATGGGGTTGGGCTGAGCGGGCTGAGAGCTGGAGCAAGGGCTGTAGGGAGTCCAACAAAAGCCTTGGACAACCTTCCCAAGCCTGGGAATGCTGCTGACCCCGACCCAGTCACCATTGTTGTTGGACTGCATGGAACTGGATTCCAGAGTTATCAGTGCTGGTGGCTCCAAGGGCAGCCAAGAAAAGCAGCTGGAGCTGGGAGCAGAGTGTTGCTTGCTGCTGATGTGGAAAAGAAACAGAAGCAGCAACTGGCTTCTTGGGAGAGTTTTGAGGACAATCCAGACACTCGGGTCTTCTCCTTAGTCTCTTTTTGAAGTAAATCCACAGCAGTTGGCTGAAGATGAGGGGCATGGGCCTGCTGGAGGGCTCTGTGCCTGCTGTAAAAGGCAAAACCTCTCCCAAAAACCTCTCTCCAAAGCTTTCCCCGTGAGGGTGGCCTCTCTCCCTGGCAGATTTAGGTGCTGAGGCTGGCTGTGCTGGCCCTGCACATGCACAGAAAGTCCTCTGCTTTGAACGTGCTGCATGTGCCTGTCCCTGGGGGGATCCGTGCTCCTTTTGGCACTGATTTAGGTGAGATCCTTTCTGCTTGTGCCTCAGTTTCCTCACTTGTTCAGTGGAAGCAGAGCTTGGTTTTCCTTCTGCCAGCAGCCCTGAGGTGGGCAGATCCTACAGCTGGGCTGCTGTTGAATTGCACCTTTTTCTGGAGGAGGAATGATCTCCCTGGGCTGGTCTCATCCTTGAGGCTAATAAACTGAGCTCTCCCAGGAGATCTGCTCCTTGCAATAAGGCTGGGAGCTCTCTGAAATCTGAGCAGAAGAGATCCCCAAGCCTGAACCCCCCCTCCACATCCTTCTTCCCCAGGCCAAGCACTTAAATAACTCCCTTTGGAGGTTGAGAAGGAACATGGCAAGCCAGCCCACGCCCTGGCTGCTTTCTGCTTCTGAGCCTTTTTTTTTCTAAGCCAGCTCTTTTACAGCACATCTTCCATTGGCCAAATAATCTCACCGTGCAACCTCACCAGTTGCTTTTGGGAAATCTAAGTGCATAACATCCATCCCATTCCCCTTGCCATACCTTGGCAGTAAGACTGGAGCTTCAAAGAACTCCAGCAAGTTAGTTAAGCAAAAGACCTCCTGCTTGTAAATCCGTGCTGGCTGTCTTCTCTAATCCAATTATGCTTTACAAGGTGCTCCCTCACTAAATCCTGAGAAATTGTTTCTGATATTTTTACCCACAATTTATGTTAAGCTGCTCGGTGTATAATTGCTTGTCTAATCGTGTGCTCCTGGTTTTGAATGAGGGTGTTAGGTCTGACATTTTTTTTGCAGTGCTCCTGTATCATCTGAGAACTGCTAAAATATTAGGATTTAAGGATCCACTCAGCTGCCTCTGGGGCTGGTGGAGTCGAGCTACCTGCACCAAATCTGCATCAGTGCTGGGAATTAATGTCTGCTTGGCAGCTGAACCCTCTTTTTGGTTAGGAAAGGGGTGAGAAAAGCAGGTGAAGTAGCCCAAGGGCTACTCCCAGTAGTCATCCTGCTTCTGAGCTTGAGCACAGGTAGAGATGGGAATTAATGAAGGTGTGGGAAGCCTTGAATAAAGGATGAGGGGCTTTGTGATGAGGATCTTGTTGTAAAGGTATCAGGAACAAAGAAATGGATCTCTCACACCCCAGAATGTGAGGGTCTTGCCAGCAAAGTCTGGGATTTTTTCAGAGTCAGTATGTCTTAGACATAACACACCAGATCTGGGAAGACAGGTGAATTTAGAGAACATTAGGAGGAACTAGGTGATATCAGGTTGCTCAAGAGAAACCTCCTGACTCTCTACAACTCCCTGACAGCAGGTTGGAGCCAGGTGGAGGTCGAGCTCTTCTCCTGTGTAACAAGCTATTGGACAAGAGGAAACAGCCTCAAGTTGTGCCAGGGGACAATTGGGTTGGATATTAGGAAAAATTTCTCCACCAAAAAGGTTGTCTAGGCTTCCCAGGGCAGTGGTGGAGTCCCCACCCCTGGAGGGGTTTCCAAGCTGTGGAGATGTGGTGCTGAGGGACACGGGGCAGTGGGGACCTGGCAGTGCTGGGTTAAGGGTTGGGCTTGATGCTATCAAAGGTCTCTTCCAACCTAAGCGATTCTATGATTCCATCAGAGGAGGGAGCAGTGCTGGCAGAGGTTTATTTGCTTGCCCTTTTTCTGTTTTCAAAGACAGCAGCAATTTCCCATGCAAATGGCTCCGTCTCTGACGGTGGGATGGGTTGAGAATATTTTCACACAGTACTGGCAGGGAGTTCTGTTGAGATGTCACGTCGTCACATAACCAAGATTTAGCGAATAATCCGTGAGGTACAATCCAGCAACACGAGGGGTTTGAGCCAGAGGAAGGAAAGTGGCATCCTCTCTCTTGCAGCCAGGCAACAAAAGGGATGGAATTAAAGTGGGGAGCAACATATGCTTTGGAACCTTAAATAGATTGGTCTTTTAGAGCGGTGATTCCTCATGCTGGAATCCTTCCTAGCCAAATATCACATTTGCAATCTTCAGCCTTTCCTTAAAGTTTAACTGAAAAAAAAAAAAAAAGAGGAAAAGAGCGAAGAGCTTCTCCAGCAAATACCTCCTCTCAAGGCCTAGGTTTGTAACCTCTAGAAGGGATTGAACAACACCTCCCCAAAACAACCTTCATGATGGCAAAATAAGTTTAGGATGGCTGAAGTCAGCATTGGGGGAGGTTTGTGAAGGGTTTTTTTTGGGGAGGGTTTATTTGGGTTTGATATTTTTGGGTGGATTGAAGCCTGCCCTTGATGGGTCTGCAGGCACACATCTTCCACAGACAAATTTCTCCATCCCATCACTTCCCCTTACCACGAGGGTGTTCCCTCTGAGATGAGACCACCTCTGATGGAGTTGTCTGAACCTGCCTTCATTTTCCTCATCAAGGCAATTCTACAATGCAAAGTTTCTTGGCAAATTAACATTTTTCTCTGAAACTTCTTAATCCATCTTCAGTGAGGATTTTATCTGCCTTCTAACCTCCCATCCTTCATTGTGTCATTATTTAGAATTAAATCTCCAGGAAGAGATGCTGCTGTTGGTCTGTTCCTTCTTCAGTGGCACAGAGATGGGCTGGGTTCAGCTTGCCTGGCCTGGATGACACCAACATGTGGAGTGCCTCCAAAAGAGGCCACGAAAATGATTAGAAGGAAGGAATCTCTCTGCTGGGAGGTCAGGCTGAGAGAGTTGGGGTGGTCCAGGCTGGAGAAGAGAAAGCTTCAGGGAGACCTTCTGGTGGTCTTTCAGGTCTTCAAGAGGCCTATCAGAGAGATGGGGACAGACTTTTTAGCAGGGCCTGTAGGGACAGGACAAGGGGTGATGGTTTGAAACTAAAAGAGGGAGATTTAGACCAGGTATAAAGAAGAAATATTTTACAGTTAGAGAGGAGAAACACTGACCCAAGTTGCCCAGAGAGGTGGTTGCTGCTCCATCCCTGGAAACATCCAAGGTCAAGTTGGGTAGGGCAACTTGTTCTAGCTGGAGGTGTCCCTGCCCAGTGCAGGGGGGTTGGACTAGGTGACCTTTAAAGGTTCTTTCCAACCCAAAACGTTCTGTGATTCTATGATTCTATGTCTCCAGCCCAGAAAACTTCTGATAAGGGTAGTGAACACGTAGCAGAGAGCTTTAAAGGAAATGAGAACAATGATGCACTCTCCATTTCCACTAACCTGTGGCTCAGGACTTCAGGAGGCTAAGATGGACTTCCTACACTTCACGTAAGCTCCTCACCTCTGCTGCTCCATTTTTCTTGCCAGTCTTTATTCCCTTGACCAACCACCCATACAGCAATTGTTTTATTCCCTTCGTGATGTGCCTGTACACTTAGAAACCCCCAGGGGAGATTAGAAGTGAACATAGAGATTTTCTTTAGCCTCTCCATGTTGTTAGTAGATAAAATCAGAGCTATTAGTCTGCATGGCACTTTCAGAGAACCATCTGATAGACCCACCTCTTTCACGTGATCAGATCTCCTGTTCTTCCCAGCTTCTTCCTTCAGATGAGCTATTAAACCCTCTTCCATGAAATATTGTCATGGAAGTGAACAGGTCACTTGCCCAAATGGCAACTGTGCCTCATTAACTTTGTGTTTTGGGCTGCTCTATGTCCCTGGGAGAGGACATGGTCCTCACCTTATAGCAGTAGGAGATGCCAGAGTGGTGCTTTACAAGCAGGACTGGTTTGCAGGGTGGATGTGGTTAGTGTGTCCTCCAGCCTGAGCTTCCACAGAGGAGGTGAGTCCCTGCAGACAAGCTATACCATGGAGACTTCAGTTTCTACTCCTGCTGGACAAAGGAATAGTGATTGCAGGGACCTGGGGAAAGCAAAGTGGGAAAGGTGAACATGAAAACCACTTCATTAAAGGTAGATTTGCACTCTGACCCTGTTCCTTCCCCAGTAGATTGTCTGGGGGTGTTGTCCTGAGCTTATCAACAGCAGGCAGCTAGAGGACTAGAGGATGCTCTGGGAATTCAGCTTCATTTACCAACCTTGGGACTGCTTCTCCATCTCCCAGTAGATGCTTTAGTTTCCTTCCCTTTGGTGGGCAGTTTGAAGAGCATCTCCCAATCTCACCTTTCCTTCT
>NW_008607609.1:0-1072 GCF_000691845.1 Merops nubicus | reverse complement strand
CATGCTGGCCATTTAGACCACAGTGGAGCTTCAGCATGACTGCAGTCAGGTATTGGCTCTTCAGCTGATACACAACAAATAGGGTGCAGGGAAAGCTAAGGAAGAAGAGATGAAGAGAATGGATGAAGTATTCTGGATCTGGAAAGTGTGGGAGTGGCAAATATTATTTCTGACAAACACACAACCTAAGCTTCTTTGCTGCTTCTCATTGATCTTTTCTCTCCCTTTTCACCGTAAGTGAGGTGATAGTTGTCTCTTCTGTCACTTCCTCTTACTAGAGAGAAATTTCCAGCCTTGTTCATGTCTTATAATTGACAAAGGTTGCTCTTTCTGATTAATTATTATGTTAATTAGGTGTAATTTGATCTGTCCTTTCACCTCCCCCCATTCTCTATTGCCTGTCTCACCTTCATTATTTGCTATTTCAGCAAGCTCTCATGATTTTTCTCATAAATAGCTGTCCTTTGTGGTCCTCCCTCTTCTGCCCCTGTGGGGCCCCTTCTTTTTCTGGTCCATCCCACCACACCTCTTGCTTTCTGCTCCTTCCTCCCATTTGTGGCTACACTCATGTGTTTCTGCAGATGAAAGTGCCAGCCAACTCAACATCATGAACTGGGTCTACGCCCAGCACTCCATTCCCAGGAATCACAAGTGGCACTTTAAAGACTGATGCACAGAATATGTTGTAACATTTTATGGACCGTAGGACAATACCGGGACAATTTTGTGCTTCTCAGATTTTACTGCCAAGGGTTCATCAACTTCTGCTGCTCACATCTCCCCCTTGAAACCAATACTCCACTCATGTTACTGGGACAATTTCCTCAGTAATAGAATCACTACTGGTAAGGCTACTGTTCTAGTTGAGGAATAAACATCATGCTTAATTTGGAAGGAAAACCACAATACTTTTTATTTTCTTGAAAAAAGGAAACAACTCCTTTTAGCTTAAATTTCTCCTTGCATCGTAAGAATTTTAAGTAAAAAACAGCAAACAGAAACCAACAGAAACATCAAATCACTGGTTACCAGTGCTAGTTACAGGTCTTATTAGTCTATCACAAACTGTATG
>NW_008607608.1:1372-1631 GCF_000691845.1 Merops nubicus | reverse complement strand
GCTGCAGCTGGGCAGACAGCCGGCCCAACTCGGGGTGGGGGGGTTACTCACTCCCATGCTGACATCATTCTCGTAGCAGCGGGGCCGGGACAGGTTCCGGGCCAGGGTGGTGCAGCCGCAGTTGTTATCTGGAGCCTGTGTGGTGATATCTTTCCTTTGTACCCTTTGTTATATATTGTTATAGATATTGTTACTGCTGTTGTTTTCTGTTCCTTCTGCGTTCCTGTAGTAAATTCTCCTTATCTAAACCCACGGGGTT
>NW_008607608.1:0-1098 GCF_000691845.1 Merops nubicus | reverse complement strand
CAGCCTCTGGAGTGGCCTGGTAAGGGGCCATTGCACCCGGGACAATTTCCCAGTAAATTTTCACTCACTGTTAGAGGCTGTATCTGCAAATTTGGCATAGTAATTGCACGTCAAGGGAGTCTCCATCTCCCCCATGGGTCTATTGTTGAGAGTATGTAGCGCGTACGTGAGATGACTTCTCCACCTGGACAGGTTTCCATCCCCTAGCTTCCCTAACTACTCCTTCAGGAACCCACTCAACTGTTCAATCAATCATCCTCAGTCCTGGGGTAAAGGTCCAATGTAGTCCATCTGCCAAATTTGTCCTGGAAATTTTCCTCTCCCCAGTTCTCCTTTAGTTGCAATTATGCATTATTTCCTTAAGTTCTTTCCCAGGATACAGGTCAGAATACAGCCGCCAATTGTCCTTCTCCCCTGGAACAGCTGATCCATCTGCAGGGAGCTTTCCGTGGGCAAATGCGGAGTCCTGTTGAGTTTCCAGAGGAGGTGCAGAAGGCTGAACTGCTGCTGAGTTGTTCACCTTATACCTCTGCACTTTTCTGCGGGGATTACGTAACACTCTCTGCTTGTATCATCTCCATAGTTCCTGGGTTTTGGTACCGTCAATTTTGCTGTGGGGTACTCCATCCTTTAACAAAGCCACAAACATTTCCCCTCGACAGATTCTATGTTGGCTAGTCCTACAGCATCAGGTTTCTCGGTCTCTATTCTCCCAGGGGCCCCATTGACGTTGGGTACTTTTGTTTCTTTCAGTCTCTCAGGGGCCCCGTTGTCCAAGATCCCGTTGTTGTATTTTATCAATTAGTTCTCTAAACTAACTCTGTCTCGTTAAGTAAAAGTGTCATCAATATATGTTTATAGGCTCGTGGAGCAGATCTAATAATGGTATTTCTCATAGAAACCGTGATTGCAAATTGCATTAAGGCTTCAGCTTGGCCAGCAAGGATAGCTAATTTCATCTCTTCTTCTTTCACACGTTGAATTCAGTCTCGCAGAGTGTACCACAGCCTGTCTGACCCTGGCCAGGCATTCTCCACTGGGTATTTCTTTCTACATGCTGCAGTAGCCAAAGCCAACAAATTAGTCACTTGATTGTTG
>NW_008607607.1:0-3396 GCF_000691845.1 Merops nubicus | reverse complement strand
GCCCCTGTGACTGCCCTGGCACCACTTGTTTGTTTGCAGTGTCTAGATTTGTGATTTATGCTTGTTTTGTGCTTCCAGCGTCTTACACCTTTGTACCTGGTTTTGTGTCTGAAGGTGACCTTCCCACACAGTGAATCTCTTGCCGGAAGCATACAGGATTACTTTGGGGCCCCTCAAGCTAACCCAGTAAGTCTCCCCATCTCCGCCTGCTTAAGTCTCCTTGCACCAAGCTGGGATGAAGCCTTTAAGGACTCCTCCAAGATTCAAACTCTTGGATGAAGCTGCATTCCCAAAGGACTGAAACAGAGTAGACCTTTTCTAATAGAGCTGAGGTTTTTATTTAGTTTAAGTTTTACTGTGTCCTTTTTCTAGAGTGAAACTTTGCAGTCATGGCCTTGACACTGCCTGGAGCTGCTGTGAGCCTGCGGGCTATGCCCTGGGTTCTAGGAGATAAAGGGCAGAGATCTCTTCATTTCTTTGAAGCTGGCATCTGTTGCAGTGCGCCTCCTGGAGACAGAGGTTTCTGTTGCCTCTTTGTCCCCAGACAGGGGCACACATCCAGAATTTTCCCCCTTTCCCAGGTTGTGGTTGGCTTAGCCACCACAAGACCAATCCCCTAACACCCATTGGACCCCTGACCTGTCGGTAACCCATCCAGGTATCCTTACAGGACAATGCCTTTGTAAACCCACCTACCAACCTGTTAAAAACCCCTGGCCCCAAGGCCACATGCTCTTTCGCTTCTCCCCTGGGGTGGGTGCTGTTTCAGTGCCTGCCTCAGGTGTTTTTTGTTTGTTATTTTCGTTATTAAAACCTTTTATTTTGGAAGAAAGCGATCATTGCCCATCCCTCCTTTACTCGCCACTGCCCTCCTCTTCGCTGACGACCACCCTGGAGGTAATACGGGGTCCCGCTGGGGGTGTTTTCTTCCCGGGCAAAACCAGTGGGTTTAAAACCCCCCGCGAAATATATTTTTGCAAAGTTATAGGCATCAGCTGTGCTGTTGCATGCAGCAGGACCAGCTCTGTGCTCTCTGTTCCAGGAAACTGGTGTCAGAGTCAGATGATCTCATAAAGCAAAGGGTTTGTCAGATTGTCTGTCCTACCTGTTCTTTGTATACTGACACTTTACTCCATCATGGTATTTTGGATCCCAGAAAAGTTGTTTTGGCTGAAGCACACAGCTTTGTCTGACTTCTACTACCCTGCACTATTTAAGGAAGGTGGCAGTGTTGACACCTATGCCTGTGTGTCCCCTGTGTCCGTGTGGAAGTCTGTGCTAACTGCACTACATGGCTCTGGGCCCTTTTGTGTGACAGTGAACAGGGGTGAAGGGGCAGCTGATCCTGCCTAGTGTTTGGTGCAGCTAATTTTGGGTGAAGAAGGTCCCTCATTAGCCAAGCTTTTGGCAAGCCTTGCCTCCCACAAGAGGGAAGAAATGGTTGGGTACTGCAAGGCAAAGGGTGAGTTGAGGGAAACGGGATGACAAAGCTCAGGAGAAGCATGAGGTAGGAGCTGCTGTGGCCTCCTCTGAATGACAAAGGGGCCTTGGGTGGGCTTTGCCCTGCAGTTCCTTCTGAAAAAATATCTTTGAGAGCAAGGTATAAGCAGAGGGGATTGAAAACCCAGCTGTTGAGGGATGATGCTGTGAGAGAATAAACCATGAAGTGTCTGTCTCAAAGATTGACATGGATGGAAGACTGCATGTGGAAGAACTGTGTGAACTGGGCAAAGACTGCCCAGGCCATGGACATTGTTGTCAGGAGCACAACTGAGGAGCCGAGCACATGCGCAAGTCAGGGGCCATCCCAAAAGCCTGACGGCTGAGGTGGAATCCCTGGGTGTGTATTGTGAGCAAGCCCCAGGGTCACCACCAGCCTGTCCCACATGTGATGCCTGGCCGGGGAGCTGGAGCGTGAGCATCCATGCTAGGACCCAAAAGATGATACTGACCAGGTGTGGTGAATGAGGGCATAGACCCAGCTTAACAACTAATCCCTTTTTTTATTAAAGCACACCCTTTTTATGCCTTTTACAAGTTCTTCCCATTCTCCACCAACCAATCATGGCATGTCACAACAGTTCAAACTAACCAATCATTGAATGCCTTAACTGTTTACTATGCAGCAGCTTCTTGAAAGCCCCCTTGGGAAGTCCCCAAACCCCCAAGGTTTTTCCTCTACAACTCGACTCCCACACCTCCCCCTTTTTTGTTTTAACCACCTTCAAAGAGGCTTAATTACATATAATAAGGCAACATCTTGAACAACTTGTAAAACATAACAACATGAAAGCTAATCTTAAAATCCAAGCTTTTTCTCATACCAGAAGAGCCATCACAGGCGAGATAAAGTCCATTTTTACAGTTCACTTCCTTCCGTCAATGGTGATTCATCCCGTGAAGTGAAGGATTTCCACCATGGTCCTCTGTGATGGAATGGTGTTTCTCTCCCAAGGCTTCAGCATAGTGGTTGATGAGGTAGATCGATGGATCAGAAGTAATAATCTTCACACAGTCATCTTTGTGGTTTCCAAAGAACACTTTCTCAAAAGCTTGGTTAATGAACCTTTGAACACATTGTAACAAACAGGGTATACAAATTGTTATACACACAAATATAATCAAACACATCAAACGAATCTGTAACAAACATTTTGTCCATCCTGCAAGTCCTCCAAACAGGTTACCAAAACAGTCAAAAAGGTGCCATCATATAGTTGTAAACATGTTGAAGGATGGCTGAAATAATGGTAACCTATCAAATGCACAAGGGCCACCTTCATCTTTTCCTGGAATGCCTTTCCATGCTCGATTACCACATACTAGAAAGAAAGTTTACAAAAAGAGAGTGTGGTGCAATATGCAAAGCTGAAATAGCTGTTATGAGGCAGGTGATAAAGTGTACGAGAACGTGTGGAAACACAAGCCTATTCTCTACTCCAAGTTATTAATGGGAAAGGGCCTTCCCATTGGTTTGTCTGCAAGTCCTTCACTATCACCTGTGCCTTATCATTTAGAGGCTGACGTTTTAATGCACTAAAATGGCGCTGAATTGGAGGACCTTCTTCAGTCCATCGATTTAAGATTAAGACAGAACAAGCTTTAGCCACTTCCTCTTGGGGGGATAACTCCTGACTCCCCCTTTTTTGTTTTAATAACATGGGTTTTAGGGTGCCATGTGCTCATTCAACAATAGCCTGACCTGTGGGGGAGTGAGGTATTCCGGTAGAATAACGCAGCCCCCATTGTTGAAAAAAACAAATATTTTCTGTGCTATATATCCTGGGCCATTATCCGTTTTCACTTGTTGTGGAACTCCTAGAACTGCAGAAGCCTGAAGAAAATGTTGTCAAGCATCTCTCACTTTTCCTCCTGTATGCACAGAGGCATACATGC
>NW_008607606.1:0-9387 GCF_000691845.1 Merops nubicus | reverse complement strand
CTTCATCTGCAGTAGACCACTTTCACATGGATGTAGAGCTCATGAGGTCTTCCTGGAACGGGTGTCTTGCTTTCATACTCAAGAGGAGCTGGCTCCAGAGACTGCAGATTGCTGCCTCTTTTCTGATTCCTCTCTCAATTCCCTGATTCCTAGCAAAGGAGCCCAGCTGCCGGCCTTCCTTACCTTCTAGTTGCTGTGTATCAGCCTCATTATCTCAGCGTTGAAGCAGCCAGGCAGCAGTCTGCTCACTTGACTGGTGGCTGTAATCTTTCCTCACGTCCTGAAGTTCTGATGAGGTCAGTGACCGGGTAGTTTCTGTCTCTTCAGTTCCATTACTGTGTCCTCACTTCTCTCTGTTGAGGGTCCTGGTTCTTGACCCAACCTTTCCTCCTCTCTCTCTCTTCATCCATTTCCCTAGTGGATCACAGATATGGGCCTGTTGTTCTTGCCCACTGCTTCTTTTTCACTACTGGGGAAGTGCAGTATTTGTTGTTTGGGTAGTTTGGGTCCCTGCCTCAACCACAGTCTTCTGGAAGCACTGAACTGCAGCTCGATAGGCACAGGCCAGACCCCGGTGCAGTGCTCGAAGCTGTCGGTTTTCATCAGGGTAGACAAGGCACCCTTCTGTTAGGTGTTGGGTCAATTTGGCAGGGTTGCCTGCCTGTTCAAGTGTGAAGTCCCAGGCTATGGGAGGTGATAACAATCCTAAAAACCTGCCCAAATCCTTCCATACACCCTGCCACCTAGGAGTAGGCTGCCTCAGGGCACATTTCAGTGTCACCCCACACAAAGTTTGTTTTCTCCTAACCCAAGAAGAGATCAAACTCCATACAATGCATAATAGGCCAGGAATGTTAATTGCTAATATTAAGAAGCTCATGTAAGGGTGAAATAGTACCTCAGAAGCCTGAGCAATAAAGCTGCCCACATCGATCCCCAGTAGGGAGAGGGAGATGTATTCCCTTATCTTCTCCACGGGATAAGTTCCCCAGCAAAGTGAAACAATCACAGGCAGGGCACAACAGCAAGCCATTATTTGTATTAGCATGTTCCAAAGCTTAGCAAAATACAGATAAGCCACAGTCAACAAACCTGGGACCAGCACAGAGGTTTGCAGCCTAGCAGCTACTGTGACTATAATATAACTCTGCTGTTGTAAGTGCCTCATGTTGGGCACCAAAAAGGAGTCTGGTGGATGAACCATGAGTGAGCAAGTGATGCCCACCAAGCCACTTTATCACCTTCCCCCTTCCCTCTCCTTCCTCCACAGAGCAGAAGGGGAAAGGAAAATAAGATAGAGACAAAACCCTTGTGGGTAAAAACAAGGGCAGCTTGATCAGAAAGCAAACCCAAATGCTGCACACCGAAGTGAAGAGAAAAAAAGCCAAAGATCTATTCTCTACTTCCCATCAGCAGGCAATGTGTGGCCTTTTGTGGGAAGCAGGGCTCCAAAATGTGTAGTGGTAGCTCCAGAGGACTCAGGAGTAGCCCCCACCTTGGTACCAGCCGTCGTCTGGTCTGGAATATCCCTTTGGTCAGTTCAAGTCAGCTGTCCTGGTTAGGTTCCTCCCAGGATCCTGCCCCCCCATCCCACTGTGGGGGGAATGTTAGGAAGAGCCTTGGTGCTGTGCAAGCCCTGCCCAGTGGTGCTCACAACATGGGTGTTAGCATCACCCTTCTGACTCCCAACACAAGAGCTCTGCACCAGGAGGGCTGCTATGGGGAAATCAGCTCAGTCAGACCCGATCCACCACATTTGCATTTTCTGATCTTATACAGATACTAATGAGACACTGACCTGGTCAGTTGCAGAGACTGACAGAAATTGAACACTGGGGTATTTGCAATGTGGGACAGTAACCTTTCATTACAGACTAGTAACTTTGTACTATAAAAACTTCCATACTGTAAAATGTGCCACTGAGATTAGAATGCAAAACACTGCTGGAAGCAGCAGGGGAATGAAAAGCATGGCTCAGCTGAAGACTGCTTTGGTTTGATGGATGAGTTTGGCCTGAGAAAAAAGGAGGCTTGCTTACTCTTTCAGTGGGTTTTACTCTTATTGCTTTCAAACTGGGTTTTTACTTTTATTCTACTTGTCTCTTGATTCCTGTATGTAAGGCAATATATATAAGAATATATTCAGGGGTGCTGAGAGTTTTCTGAGCAATGTCTTCACCACTGACAAAACTTTTCTTCCACAGAAATCAGCTGTATATGTCCCACCTGTGCTGAAATGCTGAAAGCCTAACAGAACATTTTGGAAAAACCTTGCTGAGTCCCACATGGATGGGATTTCTTCTTTGTATTGCTGAAAACAGTATTGTTGTATTGTTGGAAAGTCTACCATGGGTTTTTCTCACAAGCCTTGTGCAGAAGAGTGGGCACTGGAGCAGTGTCATTGTCTCCGACAAGACTAAGCAGCATTGTTCTTTGAGAGCAAAGTCATGAGGCCATACATGACTTCAGCTGCTGTTTGCTCATGATGTCAAAAAGGGAGATGCGCTCCACAGCACTGTGAGATCACAGTAAGGTAAAATCCATCTGTAGTGATAAAGGGTTATTTTCCTGAGTGAATAAGGATAGCATGCCCAGCCAAATGGTCATCCCTATTACCTGCGGAGGAATTAAATGCTGAAGTGTTCCTGCAGGTTTGTTTTGTTTTGTTTTGGTTTTCTTTTTTTTCCCCATCCTTTTGATTTTGCTGATTATCTGATGCATTGGGAGTTAATGCATCATGGTCTCTGGGCTTGCTGAGAGACTAAAGACATTGGAAACCTAATGACACCAGTGCATTGGCTGACTGAAGCATCATCTGAGGCAGGCCTATTTCATTGGAAGCGCACGTGAGGAGTTGCCCCAGTGAGGATAAATGAGGGTGATAACGTGGAGAAGGGTGACAGCAGCCCCATTTGTTTTGTTAGGTCCTGAGGCAGTTAAAAGGCCTTTTTGGGCCTCTGTGGAGTTTACTGGGGTGTGGCATTTGTTTTGCAAGCTCTGCAAGAGCCATGGCAAGTTGTGTCCTCACACTCTTCCCCGTCATCTGTTGACCTACCAGCGCCTGGCCCTGTGCTTATCAGCCTTCCTCCAGAGAACTGGGCCTCTTCCCAGCCCCAGTCCCCCTACACCATGGAAGTAGTCTGCAGAGCATTTTGGCTATGGTCCTGTAAGTGCCCCCTCCTACTAACACACACAAACTGTTGGACTGTGATCCCAGTTCAGGGAGCTATTCCAACCCACCCCCGGTTTGGTATTAGGAGGAGTTACACAAATACCTTTAATTATGTTAATCCTTCTGACAAGGCACAGATAGGCCATTAAAACAGTTCTAGGAAATAGGATATTCTGGCATGGTAGAAAATAAAAATATGTAAAAACTAGATTTGTATAAGTAACATCATCAGCTTTCTAGTGAGGTGAAGCTGTAGACATTTGGGTTTTGTATTCAGCTTCTCTGGCTTGTCAAAGGCAAGATAAATCACAGATATTGAAGCTGTTATCCTGTAGAGCTAGCTTTTTGGGCCTCATCTTCTGCTGACTGCTTGCCCAGCTAGGAAGGATAGTATCAGTAACAGGCAGACCAGCAGTCAAACTCCTCCCTCTGCTCTTACATCATATACCAGAGATCCAAGGTGCCAAAACACTGGAGGGAGGAATAAGTTAACACACAAACTCACAGCATATTGTGAGAAGAAGGGAGCAAGCTGACTCCAGAATCGTGTTGTGGGAGATGGAACCAGCCAGACAAGGAGTCCAATTATGTAGAAGTTACCCAGAGAGAGACTCATGACCTTGCCCCACCGTCCTGGGAGCCCCACTTGCTGTGAAGAGTCAGGGAGCCCTTCTGATAACCAGAATCCCCACACACCACATACACTGTATGAACAAACCTCCCAGCCCCAGTGCAAGCAGAGTCAGCTCTTATAGAGGTGGCTTCTTGCCCCGTCTCCAAGTTAATGTGGAAGGTGGGGACACCTGGTGGTGATCTCCTCACCAGTTCCCACGCAAGGCTGGCCAGACCCTGGGTGAAAAGCAATCAGGAAGGTCTTTCTTGCCTAGCTGTGGACATCATCCGTATGCCAACCCTCATTCAGGGCTGGGGGTTTAAACCCAGTACTTCAGTCTCAAAACCTCTCTGTTTGCTGTTTTAAAACCTTAAACTATCTGATGAACTTATGCAGCTTTAAGATACATGCATTGGCTGCATATGCCACCAAATAATGACAGGACATTCTGTGAGCTAACATTGCCTTCCCATCTGTTCTGTTACAAGTATATGTTGCCTAAAAGTTAGTTTTTGCAAAGCACATAAAAAACATACTTTGACTTCACTCAAAACCTGTGAATACACTATGCTCTGTTTAATATTAAGTGTTAAACTAATTTCTAATATCAAGTGTTTCTATAGTCCTAAGCTACTTGGTGTTACTGTTCTGCTGTAGATAAGTGCATGCCTATGCCTTTATTTCTTCTATACTCAATACTCTTAGACATCCGATATGAAAATTGAAAAAAAAACACCAAAAAATTACCTAATGTCCATTATTTCATTTGTGCTGCTTGGAAGTCTAAGTGGGTCTTGTTTGTACATACTCATGGACACAACTGTGAAAATCTTTAATGTAATAAGCAAATACCTGGAAGTAGAGAACACTGAATTTTAAGCATGTAGATAGACATAGGGGCTATATTTCCTTTTGAACTAGAAATAATGGCTTCATATAATAATATGGATATTCATATAATAATTATGGATAGGAAATTCCAGAAGTTATTGTGTCTGAAAGCTGGTTTCTGGGTCTGCATTTAAATGTACTACCTGTTCATGAGCCAGTGAAAATGGAAGCCCAAAATATGCCACAGATGTCATCATAAAATTATAGGTGTTTCTTAGTTAGAAGTGACCTCAAAATGACATCTAGTCCACCCCCCCTGCAGTAAGCAGGGACATCCCAGACTAGATCAGGCTCCTCAGAGCCCCATCAAGCTTGACCCTGAATGTCTCCAGGGGTGGGGCCTTTACCTCCTCTCTGGGCAGCCTGTTCCAGCGTCTCTCCACCCTCATAGTAAAGAACTTCCTCCTAATGTCTAATCTAAATCTTCCCTGCTCATGTTTAAAACCACTGCTCCTTGTCCTGTCACTGTATGCCCTTGTAACCAGTCCTTCCACAGCTTTCCTGCAGGCCCCCTTTGGGTACTGGAAGGCCTCCATAAGGTGTCCCTGGAGACTCCTCTTCTCCAGGCTGAACAAGCCCAGGTCTCAACTTGTCCTCCTAGGAGAGGTGCTCTAGCCCTCTGATGGTTTTTGTGACTCTCCTCTGGACACGTTTCAACAGCTCCATGTCCTTCTTGTGCTGGGGGCTCCAGACCTGGACAAAGCACTCCAGGGGAGGTCTCACCAGGGCAGAGCAGAGCAGCAGGATCACCTCTATCCATCTGCTGGCCATGCTTCTTTTGATGTAGCCCAGTATGCAATGTGCCTTCTGGGCTGCAAGTGTGCACCATTGACTCATGTCCAGCTTTTCATCCACCAATACCCTGAAGTCCTTTTCTTCAGGCCTGCTTTCTATCACATCATCCCCCAGCCTGTACTGATAACGAGGATTGCTCCTACCCAGGTGCAGAAACCTGGAACTTGGTTTTGTTGAACCTCATGACGTCTCACTTATTAAGCTCCTCCATGTGCCTCTGTATGATACCCCATCCCTCTGGCTTGTTACCCTCACCACTCAGCTTGGTGTCATCTGCAGACTTGCTGAGGGTGCACTCAATGCCACTGTTTGTGTCACTGCTGAAGATATTAAACAGCACTGGTCACAGTATGGACCCCTGATGGACACCACTTGTCACCAAGCTCCATCTGGACATCGAGCCATTGATCACTACCCTCTGGATGTGACCATCCAACCAATTCCCTATCCACCTAACAGTCCAACCCTCAAATCTGTGTCTTTCCAACTTAGGATGTTGTGAGGGACCATGTCAAAGGTCTTGCAGCCATCCAGATAGATCACATCTATGGCTCTTCCCTTGTCCATGGATGTAGTCACTCCATTGTAGAAAGCCTTTAGGTTGTTCAGGCAGGATTTGCCCTTAGTAAAGCCATGTTGTTTCCAAAATTACGGTCCTAAGTATTCTGTCTCTTTGGTTCCTACCTGTGAACATTCCTATCTAATCTTAAGAAAGCTCTAGAAGGAACAAGTTAGTGGGAGGTATTAAATGAAGAACTTCTTGAAAATTTCCCCACCACTGTTTTCTCATGGAGAAGATGGATTTACGATGTTGGTTTAGGTGACCACTGTGACAGAAGTGGGGCCTGGCTTGCTGACTGGCTGCCAGAGCAGTTTCTGCTTTTAAACCAGGGATGATCCAAGACAAAAAGCATGCACTTCATAGGAGCTGCCCTGTTCAACTGAGTGTCCTGACTGCTGTGTTACAATTCCCACTTTCTAACATTCCTGACTGTAATGCAGCTGAGTGGGGGGGGACTTTGCTCTTGGCATGCCACAGCCTCCAAAATATGAGTCCAGGCTGGGTCCAGCCCAGAGCCCAGATCTTCTTCCTGGGCAAGATTTGTAACCATGTGCTAACGTGTAAAAAGCAGATGCATCTCAAGCATGTTTCTGTCTTGCATCTCCTGTCTTGCTCACAGGAAGACTGAACAGCCTAGATCATGGGGGGCTGAAGATGCTTGGCATTGCTCATGGCTCCTAACTTAAGCAAACCCAGCCACCATTTGGAGATGGGGCATTTCCAAGCAGAGCAGGCTCTGTTTCCCTTTACAGGACTTCAGCATCTTCTCAATCGGTGGGCACCTAGGAAGTCAGATGTAAAATTTCAGCAAAGCAGGGCCAGAATGAGGTGGCCATGCTGCACTCACGTTGTCTGCTAGCAAGCAGGGAGTCTTTTAACAATTCTGGCTCCAGTTTTGAGATGGAGGGCATGTAAGGGGTGACAAGGCATGCTGCTGCTGAGTGGTTGGCAAGGGGAAGTTTTTAAGGGCCCCCAAGGTGAAGGGAAATGCTTGGAACAAGTCTGAATCAACGAATAAGTGGACATCTGGGCACCCAACCAAGGATTTAACTTTTTTTTTTTTTTTTTCCTGAAGTCATCTTCTAATTAATTTCTGAAGGCTAAAGACAAAGGCACAAGCATCTCTCTTGTGGCTCAGGCCCACATGGAGGAGCTATGATTCTCAGCCCCTGAGTTTTGTGAGGCTGAGTGAGATAATTGGTGCTGCTGCTGCATTTCCTGTAAAAATAGTAGCTTTCCAAAAAAACCCAAACCTGTAGAACAACTCACGATGTACAAAAATTTCAGTGTGAGAGTTGTGTTCCTGAAGCATAATATGATAAAGCTGTTGTGCAATTGCAGATTTGAGTAAATAACATATAACATTTTTCTACAGAAATCCAGTTCCTAATACACATGCTGAAACTACATAAAGGAGAACTTGTGACCTGTTAACTGCAGAAATAACTGTCTTTCTGTAATCCAAGCAGGTAGCAAGAGGCATAGAGCAGTAAAGGAAAATGCAGTTCTTCAAAAATCACATCACTTTTCATTGAAACACCATGAAAAAAAGCCACAAGGACCAGACCAATATCCAGTAAGGTAATGAAGAAACAAACAAAAAAATTATAGACCTCCAAACATTCCTGGCAAATTTGTTAAGTTTAATCTTTTGGGCAGCAGAGAATTATTACCTGTGTCACAATAAATTTCTAAAGTGAAAAAGAAACGTTGTGAATCATGTGTGGATGATGTGGATCTGCAGAAAACCAACCATCTCTGCTATCTCGGGAAAGGATAATAAGGAACAAATATCCACACATGCAGGCAGGAGCCCCACACCCTCCCATGCCAGATACCACTGTATCCAAAATTCAGTCAGTCAGCTGCCACCACTGGATTTGTGTGGTGGGTCTTTCACATCTGAAGAAAAGTGGACAAAACAAGCAATACTTCTGCCAGGGTTCAAGCAGCTTGTCGAGGCCATAGAACATGTCAGGAATTGCTCTTTGGGTTTTATGATTGCCTTGGTGATAAAAAGACTGTATTAAATTGGAAGGAAAAAGCAGAGAAGAAGACAGTGGCACTCTCTCTTGTCAGAGAGCACTGTGTGTATTGGGATTAAGGCTCCTGAGAACCAGGTGTTACCACTGAAAATGAGGGTCTGAGAGGTCAATGCAGAGAGATATAAACCAGGTACTTCTGTCACTTCTGGAGCTATTGTCTTCTAAACAGTTTTCTCTCACAGCCTTGAGAGAACTCTTGACCCTTACCAAGAGTTTGCTTACCCCTGAAGTCTTCCAAGCCGTGACATCTGAATAGCATGTCCATGGTACTGCAGGTAAAATCTGGGCTCTCTGTGAGGAGCATTTACCAAAGCAGAGATGAGCTTGGTAAAATGGAGGGACAAGCTGAGAAAACAGTACAGCAAAGCCAGATTTTCATTTACAATGGTCAACTCAGACCAGATGAGCTTGGTAAAATTATCGTATTTCAGAACTAGGTGGTGTCACCAAAATGCAGGAGTTGAGCACAGAGGCCCAAGAAGTGGTGCCACATCCTGGGTGAGACCTCACTGTAAAGTTAGAACTTAAAAAGGAAAACAAAGAGTCTAATGCAGGGGTCAATGCACCTCTATTGGGAATATTAATGTGCACACAGTGGTGAAGAGCCTGTGCACCTTCAAAATGTCCACCTCCCTGTATGTCTCCAGTCCCAATGGAGCAGTGGAAGGTTTTTACAGAGAAAAGGGTGGTGGACAATTGCATGGACTGTAGAAGGCACTGTCAGAAGGCACAAGGGCTCCAGGAGTTCATTGTGGTAGGAAGGCATCGAGGAAACCAAGGAGTGGGGATGGCTCTTGTTCTGCAAAACCCTGTCCCTGTACTTGCAGAGCCTCGTCACCGCAGCAACAACAGTCTGAGCACAGCCTGAAAGTGAGTTCAGTTCTGGCAGCCTCCCTCAATGGTTCCCATCGGCTCTGTCCCAGCTCGCCGTGCTGAGTGGCCTCTTGTTCCCTAGCTGGCACAAAGACCTTCTTTCCCTTGCCCACTTTGTGAAAATGGTGACGTCTCTCGAGGCAAGCTGTGGTGGTTGCCACAAACAGGTCCGTGCAGAAGAGTAAAATCCTTGCCTATTTTTAGAGCTCATTCTCTCCTCTCAGTTACAATTTCGCGGAGTTCCAGCTACAGAAGTGTCATTGGCAGCGCGGGTTTTCAAAGCTACATACGTTGTGCCCAGTCTCGCACAGCACGTCATCTGCACGGTAGCCACAGGAGTCCGCGGGAGGAGTAGCGGTGTGCGCAGACCTCAGCACGGGGGTCCCGGGCCCCGCGGCGGCAGCGCTGCCTGCGCTCAGCGAGCGCCGGCTGCACC
>NW_008607605.1:0-2506 GCF_000691845.1 Merops nubicus | reverse complement strand
CGAAGGCGTCACAGTGACCTGGGAACCCGCACCCTCCCCAGGAAGCGCCGGGTGCCCCCTGGGGAGAGGGGCCGGGGGGGGTGGGTGCCCCGTGGGTGCCACCCCGAGCAGGGTCAGCCCCTGCTGACCTCCCCGTGGGGATCTGACCTCCCCGTGGGGATCCTTCCTCCCGTCAAGTGCCTTCAGGGTTTGAGACCTGTGTCCTTAGCCCTGTGGTTCAGCCTCTTTGTCAGTTCTCTTGGGTCGGGGGATGGAGATCTGGGGTCTGGTCTCACCCCAGGCTGGACTTCACCCCCTCTAGAGACAGTGAAAATGTGTTTGGTGAGAGTGGCCCTGCTGGGACCGAGGGCTCTGGGCTCTTGCAGGGATTTCTTTCTCCTTCAGCATATTCCACAGCCCTGGAACAGCCACTGCTCCCAGCCAGGCTGCTCCAGGGGGGGGCCTGGGGAGAGACCTGCCTGGAGTGAGGGTGCTTCTGGGTTGGAAGGAGGGGGGGAAGCAGCAAGGTGTGTGTGTTGAGAAGCTCAGCTAGGTGAGGGAGCTGTGCCTGACGTCCCCTGAGCAAGGAACACAGCACTTTGTGCTCTCCTGCCTGCTGCCCTGGTTGCTGCCCAGCTTCCCTCCCTGCTGCTCTTCCCTCCAACAAACAGCAAAGCCTGGCAGCGTTAGAAACCACCACTTTGGGACCACTTTTAGGATTTATTTTTCGTTCTTCTGTGTCTTTGGGGGTGTTCCCTCTGACTAGAGCTGGAAACAGGGCTGGTCCCTTTCTGTGGGACAAGCAGGATGCTCTTGTGCCCAGGGTCAGGTGCAGTGGGGGTGCATTGGTGCTAAACTTGCTGCCCTGGTTTCATCCAAACGCTGAATGTATCAGCCCCTGTGTGGGGAGACACTCCTGGAGGCCTCTCCTGCCAGGATCTGAGCTCCCTGCTGCTCTTTGGCAGCACTGGGGGGGTCACTGGGAGTCGAAGGGGGTTTCTGAACAGTCTTGGCAGGAAGCTGCTGGTGAGAGGGTGGGTGAAGGAGTGAAACATGAGCAGCAGTGGCAGGTAGGAGAGCCTGAAGGGAGCTGGCTCCCATCAGGGGTGACTCCCAGGGCCTCAGGCAGGAGCTTGGACCTCCCTCCAGGCTGAGCCAGTGAACCCTGAGCTGCCTGCAGTGTGAATTCTGTGCCTTTCTTTATCAGGCCTTTTGTTTGCAGCTTCTCCTTGGGTGCCAGTGCTGCCAGCACAACTCGGGTGCCCAGTTTTCTAAATCTTCATTCGTGGCTCTGAGGTGGCAAAGGGCAGAAGTTCCACACACAGCCCAGCTCCTGGCACTCCAGGCTGGACCTCATTCCATGCTGGGAGGAGTTGGGGCCCAAATCCAACCCCTGTGGCAGCTGACAAAGGAACCCCAGTCAGTATTTGAAACTCTTAAGCTCTTTTTTAAATGATTTGAGGCTATCAGGGCTTCCTGAGCTCAGTATTTGAAACCCTTGAGCCCTCTTGTAGATTATTTGAGGGTGCCAAGGGTTCCTGAGGGTTTTTTTGCCTCCCTGTGCCCCCAGGAGGAGGGGAGGCTCTCGGGTGATGTGGAAGCCTTCCCCAAGTCAGTGGGGTGACCTTGACCTCCCCCTGCTCAGGCTCTCTGAGCTGACCTCTGCCCTGAGCAGGTGCAGGGGGTGCCTGTGTGCCACAGAACGTGGTGACCCTGCCTCTGCTGCCCCAGGGGCTGTGCTCTGCAGGCACCACCCTCCTCTCCTCAGCCAGCCCCAAGCCAACAGGCTCCTCGGGGTGCTTGTGAGGTGTCTGTGGTGGACGTAGAAGAAACATTTCCTCGTGGGTATTACTCAGATTAATCACATCACCCCAACAATCAAAGGGGGCTTTGTTTAGACCTTACACTTCACCTCTCCCTGCTTCCCAAGAGGGCTGGATTCTTCTGGAGCAGCTCGTGACCATCCAGACTTCACCTGAAGGACCAGGACTTGGGCTTGTTGCCCGTGGGGTCTCCTTGGGGGGCAGGTTCTGTTCGAGGGGATGACACCAGCTCGGGGTTTGTAATCAAACTTGTCCAGTTCTTTCAGGCAATAAATGATGAACTGCTCCTTCTCCTCCCTGCCTTGGTCCAGGCACGTGTTTGAGATGCTTTCCAACGCTGAGAAATGAAGCCTTTAAATAAATGATTTATGAAGTGATCAGCTTAACAAAAGAGATGTTCCTACAAGTCATGAGCTTTAAAATGAAAGCCTGTATGTGCCCATCAAGGGTGGGATGGGCGTGAGGAGCATCTCTGCTGGCTGCTCCTGGTGCCTCCTGCCACTGGCCACAGGATGGCAGAAGAAGGAAGGCTGTGGGGCCAGCAGGCTGCTGCTTCTCTCAGGAGCCCCAGGAGCTGCTTTTGGGAGCCTGGGTGGCTCCGAGTGCTGCCAAATTGCTGCAGGGGGGGTGTCCAGCGTGCCACAGAAGGGTGGGGAGAGGGAGGGAGGTGATGGGGGGAGCCTGGGAGCGCAGTTGGGGTGGTC
>NW_008607604.1:0-7092 GCF_000691845.1 Merops nubicus | reverse complement strand
CAGCTCCCAGTCACGGCAGAAAACAGCTCCGCAGAGGGGCTCCCGAGGGCTGGGCCTTCCGGGGTGCGGCCATGCTGCTGGGAGCGGCTGGGCGCCTGGTACTCCCGGCCTGCCTAAATGGAAAGCCGGGCTGGTGAGGGTAAATATAACGACTCGGGAACAAATAACTGCAGTGTGTTTGGTTTTTTTTTTTAATCTTTATTTTTAGTTATCATACTGACTTCAGTATCAACACAGGACAGAATAAACAACTGCAGAATGTCCCAGCATCCCTAGAAGCCTTCTCTTTGATAAGGCGGGAGGAGATCACTGCCTGTGGGCCTTCTGGGCTGATGTGTTGATTTTTCAATGGTGGCGCTTCCAAAGCATGCCCTTGCCCAGGGGTCACAGCTTCTTTCTGCTCTTTTCCCACAGCTCAGTACAGAAACATCATGGATGCCTTTTATTGCTTCAAGGGAGGGCACTGAGGCCTCGGCAACGCTCATAGGCTGGGAAATATTCTATATATGGGAAACTTGTTGGCATATTGAAAATGTTAAAATGGCCAAGAAGCCAGTGCCACAGCAGACACTGGGAGATCCGCTCTCTGTGCTCATCTCCTCACCTCTCCATCATTCCAGTGAGTCTCTAGGAGCAAGAATAATGCTGGGCTGCTTGCAGATGTGATATACTCATGAGTGTGATGCACTCACAGGAGTGATGTGCTCACAGATATGCCTAAGCCCAACTGATGCACATAGACAGGGAAAATTTTGTCAAGTCCAAGCCTTTTCCCCTGCAATGCAATCTGCAGTTCAAGGTATCTCCAAGTTCTACCTGGATACTTTCTCAGCAGTAAAAGATGTGTAAAAGTTGTTTATGAGGCTGCTGAGAGGTCAAGGAGGGTATAGGTGTGGGTTTCTGCATGTGTAACCCCATGGGACCACTCACTTCTTCATTTCCAAGATGGTGTTTTCTCTGCCCATGACTCTGAGCTCCCACCAACTGGGCAGGTTGCTCACACTTTTTTTTTGCACACATTTCTTCCTTTGGCCTCTTTCTTATGCATAGAAGTAATACACAATTACTGAGTATAGGACATGGATTTTAAGCCATCTGGAGATCTGGGCTGGCAAAGGCCCTCAGATTTCTATGAAAATAGTTGAGAAGAATAAAATTGCTTCCTAAACCAAACGTTAGTGGACTTCCTCCAAACCAGCTTGCTGTGGATGTGGATATGCACCCTCTTCAGCAGGTGCCAAATGCAATCCAGCTCCAGGCTCAGGACACACTCTGAGGTACTGAAACACAGGAAAAAACAGTTCAAAACCAAGCAACTGTCCATTAGGCTGGTGTTAACCTGGAGTACAGAACATTCCTCACTGTGTTCCCCATGCACGATTCACACACATCTTCCTTACCTGGTTCGGTAGAAGGTTTTTCTAACATTATAACCTTAAAATATATACCTGTAAAAAACTGTGGTTGCTTTCTGTCTCTGCTCTTCATTGGACCTCTCCTCTGTTTGCATCAGGTGCAACTTGTGTCTGGACCTTGAGCATTTTTCCAGCCTCTGTGTGGTCAAATTTGCTGCACAATCTCTACCTAGGCTTTATCTGAATAACACCTGTAGGAGATAAGGAAACATTATTTCAGTACGCAAACAAGGACTGGAGATAAGCCCCACCTAACATGGGGTGTTAGTGGCAGGTGGCAGTTGTGCAAGGATCCCCTAATCCCCCCACAGTTGGAGAAGAGACACAGGAGCACCCCGAGGAGGCCACTAGAGCGGGCCAACTGGCCTGCAGGGGCAGGTCATGGGTCAGGAGGATGCACAGGTACTTTTGTAGCTCAAAAAGCATCGCCAAGATGGTTTGGGAAGAAGAGCAGAGGATTAAACCCATCCTCCATAGGGGCAAGGAAGTTAAACAGAGCAAAGGCCCAAGCAGGGACATTGCCACTTCTGCATCTGCAAGCAAATGCAAGGACAAGGATCCCCAGCAGTGGAAGATGAGGAAGCCTCATGGCTGCCCAGAGCTGATCAGCCCCTTCCCCCAGAGAGCTGCTATAGGGGGGCAGCATTTCTTGACCTGCATAGCAGGTCCTTGAAATGAGCCCCAGAGCCGCTGAGGTGACTGGAGCAGGGAGACCAATTCAAGGGATCCCAAGCCTGGTCACTACAATGCGTGCAGCTGGCAGCCACAAGAGGAGTTTGAAAATGCTCACGCAGAGCTGTGTGTCTAAATGTGTCCAGAGCTGCTCTGCACTGCAAACAACTCCCGTCTGCGCCACAAAGCACCTCCAAAACAGACATTGCAGGAGGGATGCTGACCCTCAGCAGCCCCAGTGCCAGGGGGTCAGGAGGGGATGAAATGGTGCAGGCCAGAGCTGAGCTGGGAGCCACGCTAAGAACTCGGCGGTACAGAGGATCACCTTCCAGTGCCCGGAAATGTTCCTGAAAACTATGTAATTTGTTTGCATGTCCGTACCTCCGGAGAAGCAGCACATCCTGCCCCATGACTTGGCCCTGGCCGCAGCCAACAGCTACAAAGGCAGAAGGAAAAAAACAACAACAAGAAAACAGAAGCCAAGTTATGCAGCAAAGCGGGGGAAAAAAATATTTCCTTGGTCACAGCGGGTGACCAGCAGAAACCCCAAAAGTTGCCGTAAATACAATGCAATGCAGCATGGACAAACAGCCTGGCTCCAGTGCCCTGAGGAGCCCAACGTCCTGCAGCAGTGCTCCGGGGACCTGGGATGGAGCCCAACGCCTGCAGCAGTGCTCCGGGGACCTGGGGTGGGGGCAGTGCCAATGGGACAGGCCAGCACTCCCAGTCCTGCTCAGGATGTAAACAGGACGCCCCACCTCGTGCTGATACCGATCAGCTGGACGGGGCAGAAGAGGGAAGAGGCTGGGCCCCCGCTCTGCCCCGGTCACCTCTGACATGGCAAAGCAATGTTGCGAAGAGCTTTGAGACTGGAGGACAGGAGGAGGAGAAGGCCCAGGGAACTTCTGCTGCAGACTGCAGTGGGGTCTGCTCCTTCGCCCGCACTCTGTGCTGATGCCTGTTTAACTTTGACACATCAAAAGCAGTAACAACCAAATTCTTCTGAGCAAAAAAGAACTCATAATTGGATAATGGCCACTGAGCATCAGTAGCTGAGTTGCCTAATGCCTGAAGGAAAGCAAGAGAATTCTTTTTCCACCCACAGACCTATTATGAAGCTGACAGGGTCCTGCTCTCTACAATTCCCATTAATTTTACTGCTGGGCTTCATGATTTACGAGAGCTTTGTCTGACATTCATGAGGCAGACAGGTATTGTTACATGCCGACATAACCCAGGTATCAGCCATGGGTTGTTCTCCACAAATGACTGCACTCCAGTCAGCTTTGGAAAACTCCAGGCTTTTGTACAGGGAAATACTAAATAACTGAGAGTTGCTTTAAATTCCAGTCTTCCTTTCCACCCTCAGGGAAGCCCTCCACATGCCAAAGAACAGGGATTGCTGCTTGCGCTGTATTCATACAGCAGACAAGCGTAAATCCCTAGAAGTCCTTGAATACCCAGCAGATGATGACATACACCAAGGACGTACCACACCTGTCATTTAAACCCTGCGTGATTTGGAAAAAAAACAAACAAGCAAGAGTTATGTCAGCCAGGAGCAAAGGAGGAGTGACCAGCTGGTATCCTCATTCTTCTCCTTCCAGGACTCTGTTTTCTCTAACTGTGCAGTCTTTTTTAGTTTTGGTTTTGTTGGGTTTTTTTTTACTCTCTGTATAACATCCAAAATAGAAAATAAATAGAACTAAAATAGCATCAGTACAAGAGAAAATACTAACAAGAACTCCTGTTCACAAGGCCATCCTGGCATTTACTTGAGGCTGTTGACATATTTAATAGCCATCCAGTCTCTGCCAGCTGGATGCCAGCTTCAAGCTCAAACCCACAACTGAGATAACTTCTTGCTTCATGCTACAATTTCTGCACTGTTATTTTTCCTGTGGTGTGAATTAGCAGCATGGCATATCCTGAGGGACAGCTTATCCAAAGGCATCCTGAAAAATGAACCTACATTCCTAAGTTTCCCTCACCTGGGGAAGCAAGGATTCTCCTTGCAGCAGGATGCTGCCCAAAGAGGTTTTCCCATGAAGACTGCAGAGTCTGAGGGCTCCAGGGAGACCAGGGCTCGAGGGAGAACCATTGTCCCCCCTGTCTTGCTCAGAGGATTTTGTTTTCCTTTCCTGACAGGGCTGGGCTTGCCTGACCAGCAGTGCTTTCATGGTGAGACCACCACAACTCACCACAATCCCAGACTTTGCAGAAGGTTGGACCTCCTGTCCCCTCCACCACCAAGCAGCAGAGATCAGAGGTGCAGAGGCAGAGCCCACCTTGTGGCTGTAGCAACCCAGGTCCCAGGGAGCACATGTGCTATCATCCAGCTTGCTGGTGACAGTTCAGCTACCATGAAAGGAGACTGCTGAGAAAGAGTAATACATGGTAGTAAGACCATGGTAAGTAAAACCCCTCCAATGGTTTTTAAATCTGTCCATGTTCTGTTTTCCAGAGCACATGAAAGCTGTGATAAAACATAGTGGTTTATAGTGGATTTGAAGCCCACCACAGCCCACTTGTTGTAGGCTAGAAGCAGGGAGGATTCCTCAAATGAGAGAGTGCAGAGGTCTGAGAGGCAGCAAGGGTCACCTGTTGGAAAACAGAGATGCTACGGGTCTTACTCGCTGCAGTCAAGTAGGTTTATCCTAATGACTCACAAGCTGCTGAGCACTGCCCTCCACTCCAATTCTCTCCTTGTAGCTCCTTGAATAAATGTTATTTTAATAGTATATTTACTGACTCATCCTTTCTCTTCCAGTTAATGAAATTAATTGGTCAATTATCTTAATATATAATTAAAAAAACCCTAAAGATTTCTATCAAGGGATCCACTGTGCTACCCATTGTAAACTAAGAAACAACCTTCAGGTTTCAGTTCCCTGCCAACACAACACTTTTGTGTGTTGCAATTAAATATTGGGTTTGCTGCTGCACAGTCCTGCAGTTACGTTGCTTGCCACTGTAAACCCACTTGAACTGTGTGACTTGGCCAATGACTCTAACCTTTTCTCATCAATGAAATACAATATAAGTTATTTTTGAGAGACCTGGTGCCTCTGCATGCTTTTTTCCCCACTACGCTGTCATGTAACAATGATTACCTTATTAAGTAGAGAGGGAAATAACAACAGTGGCCTATTGTAGTATATAATGCAGAATACATTTCAATGCATGAGGTACACAGTGAAATCCATTCTGACTCTGTATCACATTATGTGACAACAAGAGAGTGAACAGAGACAGCTACCCTTCCTGTGTAGAGAGACACAAAGTAACATAGTTAATAAATTTTCTTTGGCTTTGCCTCCCTCACACTCACAGCCTTGGAACCCTCCGGTATCTTTAGCTGCTGATGTGATGGTGGGTCCCTGTGCTGTGCCTGTCCCTTCAGTGCTTGCTGTCCTGGGGAGGTCCCTCCTGGCACTGGCCACTGTCACATGCTTCTTGCAGGAGCACCACAGCAGGTTCTGAGAGGAGGCTATCTACCTGCCACATCCGCAGCAGCTCAGCATGTGGTTCAAGGAACCCTTGCACAGGCAGCAGCCCCGCTGGGGTCATCCCTGCAGGCAGCAGGGCCTGCAGCCAGGCATGGTCCTTGGGTGCAGGGGCAGTGCTGGTGCTGGGGGTGAGTATGGGATGCTCTGCTTTCACTAGGTATTGGGGTGCCAGGCACTTTCCCCAAACCTGTAACTGCAAGAAACAGAAACAGGGAAGGAAATGATGTCCAAATGGGACAGAGCTGATTGCTGTAGGCATAAATGCCCCTGCTATACATGAGTACCATGCATGGGGATTGTGAGCTTCTAAGAAGACAGTATCTGAATATATCATAGAATCACAGAATGGTTTGGGTTGGAAGGGACCTTAAAGATCATCTAGCTCCAACCTGTCTGCCACGGGCAACACTTCCACTAGACCAGGTTGCTCAAAGCCCCATCCAGCCTGGCCTCAAATACTTCCTGGGATGGGGCAGCCATAACTTCTCTGGACAACATGTTCCAGTGCCTCACTACCCTCACAGTGAAGAACTTCTTTGTTACATCTAATCTAAATCTACTCTCTTTCAGTTTAAAGTCACTATGCCTCGTCCTATCACTAGATACTTCTATAAAAAGTCCCTCTCGAGCTTTCCTGTAGGCCCCCTTTAGGTACCAGAAGGCTGTTATAAGGTCTTCCCCAGAGCCTTCTATTCTCCAGTCTAAACAACCCCAGCTCTCTCAGCCTGTCTTCACAGGAGAGGTGCTCCAACCCTCTGATCTCTTTGTGTCCCTCCTCTGAACTTGCCTCAACAGGTCCATGTCCTTTTTGTGTTGAGGACCCCACAGCTGGATGTAGTACTCCAGGTGGCATCTCATGAGAGTGGAGAAGGGGGGGAGAATCACATCCCTTGATCCGTTAGTCACATTTCTATTAATTCAGCCCAGCATACAGTCAGCCTTCCTGGTTGCAAGAACACATTGCTGGGTCGTGTTGACCTTCTTGTCAGCCAATGTCCTTTTAAAAAGAGAAGAAAAGTGGCAGACATTGGTTGGTGGCAAGGAAGAACCTATAGGAAGATATTAACTATGGCAAAAAAACTGGAAATGGGCAAAAAAAGAAAACTATCCAAAAGACCATCTCTAGTAACCTAGCAAGAGCTGGTACCCAAGGGCTTGAACAGTTAAAAGAGATGAATATCCATAACTCATATTGCAAAGCCATGAAAGCTTGCAGTTGGAGTTTAGCAAGCACCCTCCTTGGTGGGTCTGAGAGGTGCACATGAGTAGGGGAAACTCTGAGCAACAGTCTCGGCAAAGGTGCCCAAAGACTTGGGTTCTTTTTTTTCAGCTATTCCTCTTGGTCTAGTAAAAAGTATGTGCCCTCTTTCACCTCTTCCCTTAGACCATCACGTGAGGTGGTGAGGTTGACATGCGGGTACCCCAAACCACAGCTCCCCAAAGGCAGAAATGGCTTAGCCCCCACCACGGTCTGCCCCAGCTGGGGTGAGGGGCGG
>NW_008607603.1:50360-68627 GCF_000691845.1 Merops nubicus | reverse complement strand
AGTGTGTGCAACTGTGCTGATGGATGTTACCTCCTTTCCCTTTCTCCCATCCCTTGTCAGTACAGGCCACTGCAGAGGAGATAGGTGATCACCAAACACTTGCCAGGGTCCCCTTATGGTCCCACATCAGCTTTAGAAGCAGCTGAACTAGGTTCTAGTTCTTTATGGCATAGTACTCCTTGTATCTCACTACAAGGAATTGCCTTCACAATTTTAACAGAAAATCCCCT
This sequence comes from Merops nubicus, assembly GCF_000691845.1. NCBI lineage: Eukaryota > Metazoa > Chordata > Aves > Coraciiformes > Meropidae > Merops > Merops nubicus. The sequence continues at coordinate 68,397 of NW_008607603.1, read as the reverse complement.
CTTGAAACTAATTTGACAGAGTGGAATCTAAATTGCACTCTGCTTCAAATAAAATACCTTCAATACAATGTACTCTGGGTGTAGAAGAAGAAGAACTAATAAATGAGACTGAAGATAAAAACTGCAAATTTTTCAGTGGAGAATGATAGCACTTAGTAAAGATAATTGCACACATTCACCATAAAATGAGGACTTGAGGGGAAATACTGTAAGTCACAAAATATTTAGATTTGAAGTATTGAAAATTTATTGCAACTGAGGATTATCAGCTGAAAAAATGGTGCTCCCTATTTCCACCATTGTAAGTTAACCTATTTTCCATGTAAAGCTATGCAATGTGTGTTGGTACACAAATGACTTCTTTTTCAGGCTGTTTCTACTCATTCTTTTTGCAGCACCTTGGAACAAACAGCAGACTGAAAATAGAATGCAGTGATGAAAAGACATCCAGGCCTTTAATTGGGGGAAATGGCATAAGTTCACAAACTGAAGGGAAGCTCAATAGCTTGGCATCACTTTCTGATGTAGACCAGGTCAGTGGAGGAGGGTGGGAGCAGCAAGACAAACATGACCTCCCATTTACTCTACCCTAGTGTCACCAAAGTTGCTTCAGAAAAGACAGTTGTATTTATGTGTTGTCATAATAGTTTCATCACCTCTTCAAGCTCAAAAGCAAAGGCAGTTGAATAGGTTGAGGTTTTGTTGTTTGTTTTCTTAAGTCTTTTATACACCCAGCTAACACATGGGACCTGTCGGTCTAGTTTGTGCTGTCCCTGCTCACACAAAATATAAGACTGCTTCCTGACAGTGAAGCCCAGAATTTAGCTTTTGGAATATATGCCACATCTTTTCCTTCCTCAATAATATTATGATCTTGTGATGCTTTGGGGTTTACTTTATTATGCCAGGGATATCTAAATTATATCTCTTCAGTTACATGTGAGATAAAAATCATCCAGTACAGTTTTCTTTGCCTGTCTTCATGGTGCTTATACGTTAAGATATCTTTATCTTCAATATAGTATAGTTGGTAAAAAATTATTTGCCCTGTGAGACCATGTTATTACTTCAGTATTGAATTCTGACTTTTGAGTGAAGGCTACCATGCAACTTCTCCAACAGTCTAACGATAAAAAAACAGAGGAAAGTATGTCCCAGAGAATAAACACCTCATGTTAAGAATAAATATAAGGATAATATCTATTTCTATCTATACTTACAGCATCATCTACAGCCCTTCACCCTCATTTGATTACACAAGCCAAACTGTACTGCCAGTATTCTCAGAATAGTTTTAAGGAAGAGGATGTTTCTAGGAACCCAGCTCAGTTGTACCTTCCCACTATTAGTAACACAAGAGCACTCTGATTTTGCAGCTCCTATGTCTGTTTAACAGACTCTACCTTTCCTAAACTGATTTTCAGAAGAAAACCTACAACCACACGTCATTTCAACAGAAAACCAGATTAAGCATATGTCAAAGTAACTGGCAGCCTCTGCTTGCAAAGATTTGACTCCTGGCAATCCAAGGCCCATTGCTCTCCACAAAGAATACTTTTGTGCAAACCTCTTGTTGCAATGCTTATAAAGACATACTGGTAATACTGCCAGACAGCCATGGTCCTCTTAAATTATCAAGGCATTTAAGACCTTAAAGTAGTTCCAATAAACATCTTGCTTCCAGCCATGGGAGTCTTGGGTGTTTTGGTTTTAAACCAACAACATTAGAAAGAATAAACAGGCATCACCTATCAAAGAGTTAACAGAACAGGTAGTGGTTTAGGAAGTACGAAGTATTGCTAACACTAGAGTTCACGCCAAAAATACAGTAACTCCAAAGCACTCTCATACTTCTCTGACCTGGTTCAAATCTGCTTAGCTGGGAGGCTTTGACAGAAATGTGGTGGAAGGACAGACAGCAGAGCTTCCAGGTAAAGACATTTTTCAAGGCGTTAACGAATTTTGCAAATATAACTAATTTTAATCTGGGTGCTGAGGTGTCTCTCCCCTTGCACAAAATCATGGTGCTGTGACATTATAAAAGGAACACAAGAGCCCTCATTTTTCATCACTGCATCATTAGATAATTCACCAATACCAGTCTCAAATTAAATCAACTTAAATGGTTTTTACCTCAGTGAAAAAGTAATAAAGAATAAGGTATCTATGAACTCTCAGAGCCCATGGCAGCTCAGCACCTCCAAATCTGGCCTCTGACAAGCCAGGGAGATGAACAAATTCCATCACACTGAAAGCCTGCTGAGGCAGAAAGCTCTTGCCAAGCCAAACTCAACAGGAGGCTGCAAGGAGACCTACCAGCTGCCTTCAGAAGCAAGGCCGAGGGCACACCAGAGCTGATCTACATCCACATGCCACCACTGCTGTCTTTGGGCAATGCTAGGAGAGGAAAAATGTGTAAAGGAGGAAATTGCTCTGAAATAATCTCTCAGCCTAGGACTTGCTGCTTCTCCAGCATGTACTCCCTGCCCAGAAGCAGCAGATACTGCTCCCTGACTCAGCTGTAGAGCAGATCTCAGCGTGGGGAAAGGACTACAGTCCCCAGCACTCCAACGAGCCTGCAAAAAGCCAACCCAGAAAACAACGTACTAAACCCAAGCAGAAGGTTAGCCTGGGGTGCTGGCAGGGGGAGGAGCGCCCACTCCCCGCCTCTGCCGCACAGCCCCGAGGCAGCTCTGCCGGCCAGCTTACCCCACCGCACTCAGCAGATGCTTCACATTCTCAATTTCTGGGCAACTCAGGCTGTTCGGCTGCCTTTAGGAGGCCAGAGGCTGCCCAGTCTGCTCATAGCTCTCGAGTCCAGCTGTGTTTGGATCCCAGAAAGGAGCTGTTGCCCTTCAGTGCGCCACGGCTCCCAGGCTCCTGGGCTTTTCGGGCACCAATCCAGATGAGCCTGCATGCAGACAGACACTCCACGGCTGGCGAAAATCTGCTATAGGGTATTGCAGTCTGGCCAGAAGCATTTATTAAAGAAAACTGCTGTAACAGCAAATACACAAGTATTTAGCTTCTGTTCCAATTTTCTCCTTTTGTTTGCCAGGCACATCGGTGTGTTAACACCGTACTACCCACAGGGGGATATCCAGCAACTCAACAGCACAACCCCAAGGAATATTTCATTCCAGGTTAGAGACTTCCAAGAAGTTCAAAAAAAATCCAATTGACTTCCTCACTGCAAAAATGTGTGATCGCTGACAAAAGACAAATTTAACATATGAACATATTGGCTAAAAGAAAAACTTACCCACCCCACAATTTAGTCTCTTGATATGGTCAATGGTGGCTACTTGGGGAGCTTGTCTATGGACAAGGTAAGTATACACTGAAACTTCTGAGCTGCCCTCCCAGCATCTGAGCAATCTGAGTCTCATCCCTTATAAACAATTCTGAAAACAGGTTTCTTCCTCCATCATTCCCACAGTTTCAAGCATATGTAGCATAAAATAACTGGATTTGGGTTAAAACAAAAGCAGACCTGCCTAACAAGTACCCTGCTTTTGGTTTAGATGGCTGTCTTGATGCTTATCTGAAACCAAGTGATAGTGAGTTTAGGACAAGATTTCAAATGCAACAAAGTCTACTGTGTCAGTTTACCATTCAGTGAGGTTCACATGCCTTCTGTGTGGGATGTACACCATTTTTTAAGATTCTGTAAAAAAATACCTTAGGATTCCTGACCAGGTGTTACCAATGGTCAGAAGGCAGCAGGCTCCTCAGGTATGGTAGGCTGACAGCCTGGAGTAGCTAGAACATCTTGAAAGAGATATTTAAATGCACAGAGAAATAAATTTGTATAATTTGCAAAAAAAAAAGCCATTGACAAATAGCAGCGATTTCCAAAATCACTGGCAGCAGATGCTATGTTTATAAAATTTCCCCTCAAATGAGCATTTGTAATACAAAAAGGAAAAAACAGAAAGGCTTCCGGGAAAGGAAACTTAAAATACATCTTTATAAACCAAGGCTTTTGTGATCAAGTTTTGGATTAAAGGTTAGACTTTAGTCTAGGCATCTGGGATTGGATTTATCCTATTGGTAGACAAACTGGAAACAAACAGCTCCCCATCCCAAAATCAGAAGCAGGCAGGCTCTTTCTACTGTTTTGCATAACAATACTGTGGAAATGAGCTTAAAGTGACATTTCACTCAAGCTTTTGTTGAAAAAGAATGTTAATCATTCCCATCCTTCATCCCAATCACTCACTGCTTCTTAACTTTATTAACAGCTCAAGATTCAGGGTAGACACAGAAGTCCTACAGAACGAAAAGGCAGGCAGCAGAGAAATAAATACAACAAAATCATTCTGAAGCCTCTTCTCTCTGCCAAATGAAAGCTATGTAGAGATGAGCCATCACAACACCAGAGGAGGCCACGTGACAGTGGCACTGGATTATGACTCATAACTCTATACTCAAGTGCCAACAGGATTCCAAGGGTTGACCTTAAGCGAGTCATCTCCTCCAGCTCTCGAAGCAGCAAGAAAAGATGTGAATATGCCTGAAGCCTCCCCGAGATGGCAAAAGGGAAGATTTGTGTGTGTTTGAGACACTAAGATGCAGTGCAAGGGGCTGCAAAGTACTTGAGTAGACACCTCTCTGTGGTGACAGGGGGAAAACGACATCATAAAGCTATAATTGGCAAGTCTAACAAAGTTAAGTCTGATTTTCCCTGCTTGATTTAAAGCCGCTGAGTACACCCTTCTGATTCATAGTTAAGGCTGTGCTGGCACTAGCCCATCATTTAAAGCAATCCCCGTTGTCCCATATGGATGATTTCAGATGTCTCATCTTTTCACAGGTAAGCCAGTCTATTTTTAAACCTCACTTTCTGCAGGCAGGATATTGGTATAAAACTGATTCAACATAATTTCATATAGAGAAAGACAAAGGATGGATCTGGCAAAAAAACTATTTGGTGCAACGAATACTTTCATGTAACAGTAGAACTGAGAACATGCAGAAGAGTGTCTATTTATGAGATGATTTTAAATTTTACCTTCAAAATATGCAACAAAAGTAGTGTACATATACAAGCACAGTTTTACAGAAAGAATATTTACCCATTGAGTTCAACTGAGCTTCTATAAATAATGCAGAAGCAAAACACTAATTGGCCTATTGCAGAAAAATTTTGCATTTCACTACTCACTGCCCTTCCTGCATATTATCTAGGGGTTTATCCTGACTAATCCAAGAAGGCAGAAATCTGTCCAAGGAGTCAATGCAAGGCTCCCAGAAGAAGTAGCAGCTTTTTCTTTTTTAACCTGGTTCCCTAAGAAAAAGAGTTTAGACACTTTCAGCTATCCATCCCTCTATTACTTCACTTCTCATTTGAAGTTTTTTTTTCCGGAGTCAATGCAAGGCTCCCAGAAGAAGTAGCAGCTTTTTCTTTTTTAACCTGGTTCCCTAAGAAAGAGTTTAGACACTTTCAGCTATCCGTCCCTCTATTACTTCACTTCTCTTTTGAAGTTTTTTTCCAAATTTCAATCATGTCTTAAGATGAGAAGGTGCTTCAAAAACAAAGTTTGTAAAAGTTCAATCCAAACCAAAACCCAGGCAAAGAAAACAGCCTCAAAACAGCATCTCAATGATGGAAAGGCAATTATAAACCACTCCTTATCCATTTCAGGAGGAGATATGCAGCAGTCACCACTTGTACTGCCTCACTAACCTACATGTAGGACACTCCGAGTTCCCCCTGCCAGACAAAGAAGGGAGAGATGCAAGGCTGAAGGAGAATGTGGGTGAACTGAGCACTCACAGGAGTCTGAGAACAGAGGCTCCAAATCTGTCAAATCCCCTTCACTACTTCTGTCCCTAACAACAGCTGTCCTGTGAACAAGCACAGAAATTCTCATCAAACCTTCAGGTTCTGACCATGTTTTCTCTTGCTTAAAGGATTTTGGTTTTTCCCCCCCTGTGCACATGCCTCAGATTAATCTCATCCTTCTATTTCACTGTATTGTAGTCACAATTAAACATCTTTTCGAAGGCTGGAAGAATTATTTCTGCTGTTAGAAAAGGGTCTTATCCATCAAGAGAAGAGATTTATTTTCTTCTCCTCAGAGGCCAGACACACACTGGAATTACTGTCCACCAGCGAGTTCCCACCTGCCACCTGGAGCAGTACCTGCCCAGACATGCACTCCCTCCTCACCACAAACGTGAGGCAAAGCAAACCTCCTGCAGTAGGCATGCCAATACGCTTGGCTAAATCTTCATGAATGCTTCAGAGAGGATATTTAACCTTGTGTCCACCACAGGCTGAGAACAGGCATCCAGCCAGTTACTGTGACTCAGTGCACAGTTACCCCGTGCCCTGCAGTAGCTCCGCTCGAGGTCACGCTGGGCAGACAAGGCACGTCTGCTTTTTGTGCTCTTACTCACCTGCATTCTTTAAAGAAGGATTTTATCAACACTTGCTGACTATCTTAAGTGGACAAACATGCAAAATTCCTGAAAGCTGTAACACCCAAAATAGGAGACTCTGCTGCCTGCCTGGGTAGCATACGTGGAAGAGGATGGGCAGCATAGGCAGGCTGCATTAAACTGCTTGCTGCAAGATGTCCATGTAGAACATGGTCTGCAAACTTCAGCAGCTGACTCCTTGGCTAGTTCCACTGATAACAGCTGAGATGACAGTTCTGAAGTTGCCTCTGGGTCTATCACATGGTTATCCAGATGATGAGCTATCCAGGCTGTCCTAACCTTTGAGATATAACTTTTATTCAATTTGCCTGTCTTCCAGGGGAAATGATGCATTCTCCTTCACTTACTGCACAAGTTATTGCACAAGTCTTTCAATAAAAAACTCCCAATGGATTCTTTATGGATAGATAAAATGAAATGTTTCTGCTTTCTCAGTCTGGTTTCTTCTTGGATCTCACTGGTTATTTTTAGGTAACATTTCTGGAAGAGGTTCTCACTGACTGGACCAATATCTTCTAGATATCAAGGCAAATGTTATCTTTAAAGGAACAAAAGGCAAGCAACGCAACTCAGTATGAAATTTGCCAAAAAATTCTCATACAGGTCTCTGGAAAAGCTGGCATTTGTGAGAGCTCAGTGGAAAGGCTTTAGAAGCCTGAATGTAGTTATTTTGCCGATTCCTTTTAGCAGCTTGAGCAGAATTGTTCACAAACTTCAGCTGAGAAGAATTCATATCAAAGCACTGCTTCTTTTTAAGCCTGCTTTCCACAGGGAGGAGGAATCACAGAGAAAAGTCCTGGAGGGAGTCCAGGGTAAAGTTTATGTTTACAAACATGATCCTGCCTCAGGGTTTTGTTACTTAAGAGTCCCTACAAGGTATGAGTTTTGGACAGCATTCATAAATCCTCAGATCTTAAGAAAAATTATAAATGTGGAATCAGACCCAACCATTCTAGTAATTTAAGCTGAATTTTTGCATAATGTAGGTCATAAACAAATGGATAAATGATTCTCAGCAGGGTTTTGTTGCTGTACCAGAGCAGATTAAATGTGTTTTTTCTCCTGAGCATGACCCTGAGAACCTCCTGGTTTGTGCTGTGTGAGACAGATTCAGCTCATGGGCCCGATCTCCTTTCCCATCACCCCAAGGGGAGCCTTGTTTAAAACCTAGATCTTCCATAGTAACTTCTTCAGAAAGAGAAATCTCACCTCAAAAAAATAAAGAATCCATTGCCACTCCTAATTAAGGTCTTCTCAGATCGATAGTGACAAAGGTGTTCATCTTGTTCTTTACATAAATTGCTCTAGATACTGACATAAATTTCAACGCTGCCTATTCAAGGATACTCTGTTTCTCTTGTGACACATTGAAGGTCCATTTGCTCTCCTACAACTACTCTGGAGTAAGAGAAGTGATGAGATGTATCCTCTCTTCTCTTATCCCGGATTCAAGAAATGTACAAATGGGGCATCCAGAACACACACACGGACCTACCCCAGCCTCTGACACAGTGACTTATGACTCAGCAGACAGGAGTATCTCTGAATAGACAGATGGCATCTAATTCACTAAGTTATTAACAGGGATTTAATGACCAGAGTAAGTAATTATATGCCAGAAGCTTGTTTCAGTCAGGCTAAATAGTAGCAAATCAAGCAAATCATTCTGCTACTAATGTAAAGGGGCAATGCTATTTACAACAATTTGTTAAGACTTTACCCTAGGCAAAGAAGAATTAAACTTTGCAGGAAAAAAAAAAAAGAAAAAAGAAAGGAAAACCACAACACAAAGGGCAGCATGTGGGATGGATGGAGGGGAAGCAAAAAGCAGACAGAGAAAGACCATGTGTCCTTTAAGGAGGACAGTGTGTACTGGGGAAGAGAGGCCAAGTGCCAAGGCTGGCTGATATCTTCTAGAGGTACATCCAGACTTCTAGTCTTCAGAGTCTGCTTTCAGGATGTCCAGAGTTAGTTCCTCCCCTGAATCACCAGATAAATCAATATCTTGATCATATATTTTGCATCTTTGAACTGCTAGACAGACATGAAGTAATTCCAGCTATACCCAGGAACCCAGGTAAACATGACTACCCTAAATAAAAACACAGAACTACAACAGAAGGGTTAGCAAATTCATCAGGGCATGCTGCCAAGCCAAGTTTACTGCTGGAGGGTCCTGGCTCTGGATTCAATGTTTAGCTTGATCGATCATCAATTTTCAAGCAGTTGTGCACATGAGTTCCTTTTTCAGAAGGCAGCCTATCTGCTCAGAATAACGCAAGCAACAAAAAAGCATGATCTATATCCCCCAAAATACAATATTTTATGCTTCTCCACAACATGTCTGTGGCCTGACTTCTGCTCAGCCTGAAAACCACTAAAGTGGATCAGTGATGCTGTGGCTTCCTCTGTCCAGCACAATAAACTACAAGGAGCACTGCTCATTAAAGAAGATTGTCCTTAAGCAATTATGTCAAATAAAAATTAGATGCCTGAATGCATTATGGTAACTCTTCTGAATATATTCTCAGTATTTCAGTATTTCTGCTTGCATTTTCAATAAAGTCTAAATATTTCAAAGATGAGGTTAAAATACTCTGACAATAAAATGAGGGAAAACACACCATCAGTTAACAATATTTTTTAAAATTCAGTTAGAGCCACGGCTACTTTTAGAGAACAAATGATTTCACCTTTTGTGGTTTTATCAGATGCTACACATAATGCAATGAACAAAAGTGGCATTTAACAGTATCTAACATTTCTGTCCGAGTGGGAAATTAGGTATGCTCTTTTCAACATAAAATTGCAAAAGATCAGGTGTTTCAAAGATTTGATGCCACTTATGAAAAATAATTATATTCTCAGCTTCATCTTACACCGTGCTTCCATTTGCCATGTACCTATAACCCCTCCTGTCTGTCAACTGTTGTATTTAGCCTACTGCAGTTTCAGTCATACACACAATGTTGTCCTGTTCACTCCACATACAAGGTCCATACGAGCACCCCTGGCACTCTTCAAACTGCCATCAACTTCAGTGTCTTTCTAAGGCAAGTGGTAATGGGCTACGACAAAGAGACAGGTGAAAGACAAGGAAAAATGATATCTGTTGTCAAGAAAAGGCTGTTTTCCCTCCTGCACTTCTATTTTTTCCATTGCTGAAGCACGAAATGCTCTCTGAAAGGTTACTTATGAAGGCTGCTGAAAGGTTGCTTATGAAGAATGCAAAGACTTTGTGTCACATCGGATGGCTCAAGCTGTTGGATGATTTACTGTGATTGTGCTAATTATGTCTTACTAATTATTGTAGTCTCATGTTCAAAGTCCTGAGAACTCATGTACAGCTCAACTGCAAGAGATCAATTCAAAATACAAAGAGAAAACCCCTGTAAAATCACACAAATGTACTCCTATTTCAATGTCTCCACCTATCCATCACTTGACACAATTCTGCATCCCAGAGAAGCTCAGGGGAATAGGATCTAGGCTGACCTAAACTGGGTTGCCCAAGATCACATCCCAGTGAGTTTTGGAAGTTTCCAGAGAAGGGGATTTCACAACCTCTCTGGGCAGCCTGCTCCAGGGCACCATCACACTCAAAGAAGTTATTCCTCATGTGTAGGTGGAACTTTGTGCTGCAGTTTGTGTCCATTGCCCCTTGTTCTGTCACTGGGCACTGCTGAGAAGAGTTTGGCCCCATCTTTTAGATCCCCACCCTTTAGATATTGATAAGATCCCCTCTCAGTCTCCTCTTCTGCAGGCTGAACAGCTCCAGGTCTCTCAGACTTTCCTCATAAGAGATACTCCCTTAGAATCATCACAGAACCATTAAGGTTGGAAAAGATATCTGAGATCATCAAGTCCAACCATAGAATCACCCAATCCTGATCAGCTTCACAGCCCTCCGTTGGACTGTTTCCAATTACATTGAGCAGTACTTTGGAAGAGCACAAGCAGATCAAGGCTGGCTCAGGGGTGCCCCATGGCTGGGCAGGGCAGTGGCAGAACAGACCAACATCCCACAGCATCACTGGGGCAGACACTGGTGGTTCCCAGCTGGGCCAAAATGAGGTCTTGAGCCAAGAGTGGGGGAGATCAGGATGGAGGCTGAGGGCAGGTGTCCTTTTAAACCCACTGTGCAAGGCACAGAAGGGGAGCAGAGGGAAAGAATCCAAAGACAGCATCTTTCAAAAATCACCCCATCACGGCTCTGCAGTGCTGCAAAGTGCTTTTTGATAAATATTTCTTGGGATAATTTTTTTCCTTGCTCTGGGTTAGCAAGGGAGTCTGTGCCATCATCTTGAGGACAGATTGGGAATGCAAGCCTGCCATATTCTCTCCTCTTTCAAAATCAGATGATCAGCTGCAGCTTTAGTCCTGCCAAATTTTGCCAAATATAGCACAAAATTACACAGAACCATAGTAACTGCACTCCCACTATTGTTCTGATTTAAAGAGGAGTTTGATTACATTAGGTAAATATTTGTCCTTATGTAATAGCTCCCTCCAACCTTCTAAAAATTTGCTGTCTCCTAGAATCTAACTGAAGAGGGTACTTTTATGTATCCCTGCTCTGCCCCCCAATCAAGCATACTCCATTATGCTGTGGGTATTAAACTGTGAGTAATGTTATTACAAGCAATAATAGTTACCCAGACAATTATGTAGTTGCAATTGCAGCTTTCCTATTAAATCTAGAAGCTTTAAGCAAGCTCAGAGGCAATAAGAATTGCAACACCATCTCTGATGAGCTAAATAGCAGTTATTTATTCACAGATTGTTGCATTCTTACAGCCTTGAGACTTCCAGGGAGAAAGTAACAAAGAATTGACTCCGTACCTAAATACTGGCTCATTCTTCGTGTTGATATAATTATGACATTTCAGTCATTGCAAAGCTGTTCACACTTCTTTATCAACTACATGCACTGCAAAATATATGCTAACTGCAGTTTTTCCATTATAAAACTGGCTGGTGAAGTCACTGTTCTATTTCCAGCTCAGCTCTGGCACTGTGCGGATGCTCACTGCTTAGTAAATAGAAATGTTCTTTTTTTCCCTAAAAAAAAAAACCAACAACTAAAAATAAACTGAATAAAAGAAAATCTAGAGCCTTTTGATACTCTTTCTTCCAAGTCATTTAATATAAGGTAATGAAATAAACAATGAAGAGCAAATAGAGGCTTGTGTGATGACTCAACGCACCAGGAGTCATGAGGAAAGTGCTGAATTCTTGACTACGTTGTTCCATTACAATACACAGGAGCATACACATAGAAAAACTTTCACATTTTAAAATAGGTGTTATCAACAAGCTAGGCAGCATTAATCAACGTTCTTATCACTTAGGTAATTACATTCCTCCTAGCGCTCACACTCAAAGGGAAGGAATTTAAGATCTTAACTTTAGGCTTGGAAAAGGAAGAACAAAGTAAGCGAGCTCATTTGCCCTTTGTCTTTCCTTCACAGTCTTAACTTCTTTGGTCAGCCTCCGTGATGAACAAAATTTTAGCCCCATGTAAATATACCAGCTTATTTTCTTATGAGTATTTGCTCAAATTATTTGATTTGCTTTGGCTGCATTCATTCTTATCTTCTGTGAATCTTGAAGGTAAGGTGACTGTCACAAACATTTGCTCAAAAAAAGGGTTTAAAACAAGCTTTTTCTTCTGAAACACTGGATATTTCTATTAGAAATATGGTTATTAAATGGGTCTAACTCAAACAATCACAAAACTTGCCAGCTACACAAACAGCAGGGTTCAAATGACTCAGTCTCCTATAGAAGAGTGATCTACAGAAACAAAGGCATATAACTTCCTAAATCCTGTTTCAAAAAGTGGAAGTTTCAGCACAACCCCCTGCCCACTGAGGGCTCAAGGTGTCTCTCCAGGTCTCAATCAGGAATTTCAGAATGAGCATGGTGTTTCCTACTCCTCAAGAGCCGAGGGTAAAAGCACAGCAAGGCAATCCCAGGCACGAATACAGCCTCCATACGATGTTCTTGCCTTACCTAACCTACAGCTGATAGAACTTCCATGTAAAACCAGTGCATCACTCAGCCACTCCATCCCCCAAAACTCTAGCAAAACTCCCTCTGCCTTCAGCCAGAATTTGGCCCAAGGATGGAAATATTGGAAGACACGTGGGAGATGCACGCACATACTGCATGGTGAGACTGCAAGAAAAAATGTTTTAAGTAGTATATCTGGAAGGTAAGAATAGACTCTTGCTGTGCCAAAATCACTTTTCAAAATAGAGCACATTTGTTCCATCCCTTCCTGCTGCCAAGAGGAATCCGCAGCGCAGGACCAGAGGCAGCAGGGACAGGTGTTTCCTCTAAAAGTAGAATTCATTCTTTTGGCCACCTATACAACACGGTTGGCCAATGTGTTCAAATCCAAGCATGGGATCCTTCCAACAGCAACATTCAGTCACTGGCAAGCTTCGCTGGGAGCTCTGCAGTTGCCTTTCATAGGATCAGATGAAAAGCTGCTTTCCAAGCTCCTGTTTGCAGTTCCTTTTTCCTTCTATAACATATATGCTTTAAAATGATCTGGAAGAGTTACAAATCGCTCTGACCAACTCTTTCAATATGCAAGAATATATGACTGTGAGGAGATTATAAATATATTTTCTTACAGCTGAGTAGTTCAAGCCCAACATTTAAGTGTTGGTGTAAAAATATGTGAAACCAAATCGTATGACACAGCTTGCTTTGTCAAAACACAAATGGCTCAAAATATGTTGTCTACCATCGCAAGCAGTGAGTGATATTTTTCAGATAAACTTTTTCACTGAGAAATATTGAATAAAATTAAATCTAAATGTTCATCATTCTTATTTGAGATTTTAACTGACTTTAGATTTGAAATGGCAACAATTCTCAGATTTATCTGGATTTGTTTAAAAATCAGACCCTCCCCCCAATAATTTCTGCATATAAAACATTCTGTTTAACTCTTCACAACTTTTTAAAATTACTGTTTCTTAGCTGGAAACAGCCTCAAAACCACTTGTATCTATCCAGTTCCCCTACCTGCCTTCTTTCTCTCCAACCTTTCTCATCAGACCACAACCCAAAATATCTACTATTTGTTTGACCCTGATCCAAAGGGCATACAGCTATAAAACATAAAATAATAATAATAAAAGGCTAATGAGAAGTCTCTCCACTAGCTGTCACCTTTTGGTAGAACAGATGGAAAAGAAACCACTCTCTGTCATTCCTGCATGGCCATACAAATACTCAAGCAGCATTGTTGCATTGCAGATAGATCAAGGCAAGATGCAGAAGTAAAATGGCTCAATGGTGCCTGCAGAGATGGGACAGGAGGTAGGGGAGAGCAAAGGGGAAGCCTGCCAGGCTCTGCTGAAGATACAAGAGGTCTCTTGGCAAGGATCAGTTAGAAACTTGAAGGACTGGGAGATAGTTACCAGCCCCTCCTTCCCAGGATGGAGACCCAGGTCTCCAGAAGAGGAGCTGCAAGCAGGGAATCTGCTGGAGGTGGATAAAAGCATATCCCCACAGGGATGTTTTCCACCTGGACTCCTGGACACCCAGGCTGGAGCATATGGGGATGCAGAGTCACAGGAAGCAATGACTGCTCTGACACAGGATGCTCAGAACAAGGAACCTGATCTGCAGGAGCTCAGTTCTCATTTCTGCCCATTTATCTCCCTGCCTTTCTCTAATTACACTTAGAGAAACACTAACAGTTCCTCTGTTCAGAGTGATTGCATCACAGTTCTTGAGAGGCAGTTTTGGTATTTCAGGGAAATGAAAGCAAGTGATACAAAATTTGGACATGTACTCCAAGTAAAGCAAAAGTTATTAGGCTGCATTGTATCAAATTATGATCATTTTTACTCCTCTAGGAAAAACTTCCCAAATAACCCAAAGACCTGTGAGTACAAACTTTGGAAATCAAGTAGGCCATAAATTATTTGATTTGTAAATGTGGAGGTTCTGAAAATGTGGAGGTTTATCAAAGCAAGGCAAAGCCTTGGATCTATTCAATAACATCTTGGTCATCCGTAACAACAGAGCTGACATTAGGTGAGATACTCTTGTTCTGCACCAGTCTCAAAATGCTACTAGGTTACATGTCACCCTGGGAAGAAAAAAAGAAAAGAAAAGGCGCTTAAGCTGAGATACAGATGAGCTTCCCAATAACCCTGACTGTAATCCATTTACACGGTTCCTGGAGAGGCTCCTTGGATGGACAACTGGCTTATTTACACGGTGCTTTATACTCCAAGTTCTAGCCATTTACCTGAGCAACTAAACAAATCAAAGCAGATAAAATCAAAAGAGATCAGACATCCTCAGGTGAATGATTCCAGATAAAAAAAAAGCATGTTAGTGACAGATTTTGTACTGTATTAGCCAAAAGTGAGGAGCAGAAGCAAACACCATGTTTAAAGCTGGCTGGTGTTATTAATTATCTCAGTAACATAAGCCACATTCAAATCCATCTGTGACATGACCAGTGGCAAAACCTGGCAAGGATGACATCTGACTTCAGTGACACTCATACTGCAAATAAATACAAAAGTTCTCTCTTAAAGAAAACAAAAAATGACTATCAACAAGGCAAATGACTAGGAAATCAAGTGAGCTATGGGTCACTTGGTGTATTAGTTAGAAGTCAGCAGCCTGCAAATGTGCTGAGCATCCTTAATGCATTTTGCATTGCAAAAATATTCAGTAGTTCACCAAATCAGGTCCCGCAGCCAATTAAGAATTACTGATTGCAAGAAGATGGTCTAAAAAACAACTGCTACCACATACAGAACAAGTCCTCCCTTTTTACTCTAAGCATTTTACCACTTCCAGTAACACTCATCAGGCTCAGCTGCACCCAGTGTCCACTGCAAAACAGCAGCTTTGCCTGTGAGTGAGAACTTCACATATTTTGTCATAATAAACAGGAACAGGACACAGATGACCATGTTGCTGGTCCCTCCTGCCTCCTTTCAGAAATAACATAGAAAGTGTGTAAGGTTTGTCTTGTCCAGATTCAACGAGGTTCACAAGAGCACAGATGCAACTCCTACATTCTACCTCTGAAAGATCCATGGGGGCCACCTCTAGGACCAAGGTACCATACTGCCTGGAAGGTGATGCAATTGTTTGGTTTTGTTTTTTTTTATCTCCCCTCACCCCAGGACTTCCAGAAACAAAATTCTAACTATAGGTGAAAAAGCAGCAAACAAGACAAGTCTCCAGAGGAGCCCTTCCAGAGGAGCTACTTTTCAGTCTCCTTCTTCCAGAGGAGCTACTTTTCAGTTTGCCAAGTCTATCTTCCACAAGACATAAGCCTACCTTCTCAGAAAGCTTCTAGCCAGCTCAAACCTTTAACTTTGTTTCTGAGACAGCAAACAAGGCAGATTCTTCTTACTAGATGACAACCTGAATGTGTGTGTAGCTCTTCTCTGCTGGCTACTCAAAACTCCTCTTCATTCACCTGACTTCTCTATTCAAGAACTACAGCAGCAGGTTATACTCTAGCCATGAGCTCATTCTGATGTTCAAATTCAGTTTAAATGAATTATTAAACTGCTGAAATAAAATTAAATAAAAGTTATACAGCAATATTTCTTGCTGGCCCTACAGGCTGCAAGCTGTCTTACATTATACAAGCCCATAAAATATTTAAAGTGACCACAACCATGTCTACACAGTGGAGAGGAATATACCACTAAATGAAATAAATCATGCTGGCATTTGTGTCTCTGCAGGACTAATATTAAATATAATTAAAATACTTTTTTCCTCAAAACTAATTTCTCTTCTAGGCTGACTGCATTTGAACAGTAGGTATTCAACATAGTTGCTTCACAGCCACCCTGTATAGACTGCAAGTAGAGGGGCAAGATCCCAAGCAAGCACTTGGACATTTAGAAGCATATCTTGCAGGAAGTTCAGAACACCTAAGCTGTGCTATAGCCCCAATGTGCTGCTGGACAACAAGAGCACTCTGGGGTGTACTTCAAAACTAAGGCAGTTTCAAGCCTCTTCACTCAAGTCTTCAAACTAGGCAACGTATTCAGAGACATGGCTAGGTTTGATTTACTATAAACCACATCAAACAGGCACGTTGACTTGAAAACACAGGTAGTTGACAGGGACATTTCAAAGATTTCTATTTTTTCACGTGACAGTAAAGAGCAGGCAGTCAGGTTTCTCTCCCCCAACATCTCCCACTTTCTGGGGCAATGCCTTCTCCATCAGACTGTGGATGAGATCAAAACGTGGCCCGTATGACACATATAATGGACAAGTCTTTATGATGCAAGCAGGACATGCATGCTTATCATGGGTCAACTAATGACCAGAACAGCTGTCAGTGAAAGGAACTCAAATTCTCTGCATGATCTGAGCTTTCCTCTCAAGTCCATAATCTTTGCAAGATCAAGCCTAGAGGCTATATTGTGTACAACCAGAAGAAATACAAGTCAAGCTATATGCTAGTTGATAAGTAGAGTATTGTGAAAATTCAGAAAACATTACAAGTTATTTCAATTCCAATACCATTTCAATACACAGAAGGCAGTTATTCCATGAGATCATTTGAGAGAGTGATTCAAATTACTACTGTAATGCTAGTTAAGATATTTTTTCAAACCTCCTACAATTATTTTCCTTATTCCTTTGGTGCATGCTAGTAGTATAGAATTTTTATTCCATGAAGTTTCCATTACTTTCAGTAGGAAGGCTCTGTTCTCTCAAGACACTCATAAAGCCACCAATATTGTACCAAACCACAAGGTAAATTTTCTGTTATTACAGAAGTTGAAGCACTGTTTTGTACTTTTATGCCACATTGTAATACGTATTTTAAATCCTGCAGTTTTTTATTGCCCCTCTCCTTTGGCCCATCCAAAAGCACACGACACCTATGCTATATGCATGGATTTATAAGAACAGCTAAAAATGAAACAGGGATTACTCAAAAGACTCACCCATACATGCACACACACACCCATCACCATCACATGTAGTCTCAGCAGTCCTTTGTCTGCTTAAAACCACAGTCACCCTTAAATTACAATATGAGAAAATAAGGTGGCTTCTCCTTTCTTCTAAAATTTCAAGAACTCTTTTCTCCAGCAAACCCTGCCAGATTTGGAATTCATTCCTTTGGGACAATTTGTGAAGGAGCTCTGGCTGCCAGTCTCCTCCCAAGGAGTACAAGGTGCCAAGCCCAGAGGATCTTGAAGTCAGCGTGTGCTGTCGTGTAACCTGGACAGACCAGCTCCTGGGGCAGGCAGGACACAAAGCATTTAGCCCATCACAGGTGAACATCAACACTTCAGGTGCCACCTGCAAAACACTTGACAGTTTATACAGAGAGGGTTCACAGGTGTTATCTGGTCTCTGCATGAAGCACAGCTTGGCAAGCGAGCATGTGCAAGCTGACACCTCCAGATGGCTTCATAGCAGCCAAAACAGCAGAAGACAAAGCTCCACTCAGGGAGAAATAGCATCCATCCTTTCTGCATGGGGAGGAAGGCAGCACTGAGGTTATGGAGCTCCTGAACGCCAACAGGACCCTGGCTTGGCAAGAAAAACAAAGCAACAC